>NW_004524918.1:968971-974504 GCF_000260255.1 Octodon degus
TTATTTATTTATTTATTTATTTATTTATTTATTTGGTAGAGTGTCTTACTATGTAGCTCAGACTCATAGTGATCCTCCTGCCTCAGCCTCCCCAGTGCTGGGACTACAGGCACATGCCACATGATCAGCTTTGGTGGAAGGCACAACAGCTGTTTTGAGATTTTGTACCATTGTTTTTATTTTTTTCTTTCTTGAAAATAAAAATAACTGATGTCAATTAAAAAAAAAAAAGATTACAATAGATATCTACCAAAGAAGATATACAAATGGTCAACAAACTAAGTCAAAAGAGTTTCATTATCATTAGTTGAATCCCAGTGAGATGCAACCTCGTACCCAATAATATGGGTTAACAGCAACAAGTTTGGATAAAAAATGTTCCCCAAAGGCTCATGTGTCCAGACGTGGGCCTTGTGGAAAGTGACTGGATCATGTGGGTGTTCACCTCACCACTGGGTTAATCCACTGATTTTGTGGCTGAATAGGCTAATAGGTGATGAGACTTAGTGAGGAAGCAGGTTGAGTGTGCAGCCTGGAAGGGTTATCTTGTCTTTGCCCCTTTACCCCTGTCCCAGATCCCTGGTTGCCATGAAGTAAACAGCTTTCCTCTACTGTGGCTTTCTACCATGACATTTCTGCCTTGCCACAGGCCTAACAGCAGTGGGGCCACCTGACCAATTCCTGACCTCTCTCAAACTGTGAGCCAAAAGAAATCTTCCCTCCTTTTAAGCTTTTCTTACTTTGTTGTAGTGTCACAAAGCTAAGGATACTAAATGAAAACTAAAAGAACACTAAAATGAAAACATTTGAGCTAGCTCACCTCTTCTTGAATGTACTGTAAGAGAAAGGGTGATGCTCTTAAATTGTCAACAGGAATATTGAAGAATCCCTGGATTTCCTTCTGGTGTAAATCCATAGTAATGAGATGAGTTAGACCTTTGAAAGTAAAGCAGATACAAGTGCATAAATAGTTACATGCAGGTTGTGCTGTAGGAAATAAGCGCCATATAAAGTCAAATATTACTTATAAGGTATGATGGAACCATTTCTTCCTTATCAAAACCCAGTACTTATACTGGTTCAGATTTTTTACTATTGTTAGATGCATGACCTTCACACCCATTTAAATTGCAAAGATGGTAATATAGAAATGTCTCAAAAATTCTAGTAAGGCAGACGATATTTTCTTTAAAGTTTCCTTTACAGGTATGGCAAAGCTCAATACGAAGATGCACCAGTCTGAAAACTGGAGAAAACATAAAACCTTTCTTGGACTGTATTCTTTTCTTTTTTTGTATTTTAGGGAAGGGTCTACAGGGTGTTCAGGGTCTCACTACTAGATTGGACTCATAGGGATTCTCCTATTTACAGCCTCCCAAGTGCTGGGATTACAGGTACATGCCACCATGCCCAGTCTCAATTGCTGTCTCAGTGTGCCCGAAGGGCAGGGCTGGCATGGCAAGCCCAGGGATCAAACTCTGGGCTGCTGCGCCTGCTTGTAGGTGCTTTAATCCGCTGAGCTATATGGCCAGCCCTTGGACTGTACTCTTAAAAGATATCTGAAATGATCTCCAGAAAAGCAAGAATTCAACACGAAAAAAATTTAAAAATAATATTTGCCCAAAAGAGCAGCCAAGAGAGCCTTTCAGTCCACCTAGGAGTAAGGCTGAAAGAGAAGGGCAGATCTTTTCCAGACAACTCAGTGAGCTAAGCTACCCTGCCCAGCCCTCTACCAGTCCTACTTTAGAAGCTAGCCTAGAGACTATTCCACTGAAGGGTCTCTGTTAAAATGCAGTGATGTGGGGGCTTTTTAATCCTTTCTCTTTGTGCAAATGCTCTGTAGCACGTACCCTCTCTAATCACATACACATGTGCACCAGCACAGAGACATACAGCCATGTGCACATACATGTACAATACCCATACTAAATGAAACTATGACGATTATCTAGAAACAGAGAGAAAATACGCAGGCTGTTACCTGAGAACACTTAACACAGAATATACGTGGTTTATAAAACATGTCTATTTGTCCCAGGGAAAGGGAAAAGGCCAAGATATGGTCACTGCATGAACAAGAGGTCAGCATTATGACTTCCCCTTTTGAAACAACTTCAGCACGGCTGTAAACTGTCATTTCAATATAGTTTTAACCAAAGAATTCAGTACTTTCTGCATATGGAAAGGAAATCTAAGGATGGAGAGAGCTGGGAGGGAGGGGCAGTAAGGGGAAGTAAAAAGGGTTAAGATGTGACATGAGCACACATCAACTCCTTACAATGAATACAGTTCTTACGTACTACAAACAAGGCCTGATGAAAAAGTTTTTTTAAACCTGTGAAACCATAGAAAAAGGAAAAACTGAGAAAAAAACCCCAAAAACCATCTCTATTACCTCTGTGTTTTAGGGAGCTGGAAACAGAGAATTCTTTAAAGTAGGCCCCCTTTAGCCCATGATTCTACTTTTAGCAATTTCTGTTACCCATGGTCCAAAAATATTAAATGGAAAAATTCCAGAAATGTATGATTTATAAGTTTTATTTTTTCTTTCTTGTGTGTAGAGGAATCAAACTCAGGACCTTACACCTGCCAGGCAGGCACTATAACCACTAAGCTCTATCTCCACCCCCCCCATTTGTAAGTTTTAAATTACACATCATTCAGAGTAATGCGATAAAATTTCTTTTTTTTTTTTTTTTTGCGGAACCGGGGATTGAACTCAGGCCCTTGCGCTTGCCAGGGAAGCGCTTATTCCACTGAGCCATCTCCCCGGCCCCGCGATAAAATTTCATGTCTCCCACTATGTCCTGCCAGGCACAGTGTATCCATGCTAGACACGGTACCTATCTGTTAGTCGCGTAGTAACTATCTTGGTTATCAGGTACGTAGCACAGTGCTGTCATGCTTGCATTCAGGGCTTAGTACTACCCATGGTCTGAGGTACTACTGGGGGCCTTGACACATATCTCTCTCAGGAAGGGTAGACTAGTATAGAAACTAATTGTCTTTAAAAGCTGCATCACTATTTTTCTTCTGCCATTTTAATTTGAGTAAATGCTCTGTAGCATGCAGCCTCTCTATAATCACCCACATATGTGTATAAGCACACAGAAACATACAGCAATGTACATACACATTAAGACAAAGACTTGGAACTTCTTTTTCTTTTTTTGAGGGGTGAGGTACAAGGAACCGAGCTCAGGACCTTGCGCTTGCCAAGGTGGCACTGCGCCACTGAGCTATAACCCCAGCCCTAGAATTTCTAAGGTAAAAATAAAATCTCCAGGCCCATAGCTACCAAAGATCTACTGCTCTTACCAGCTTTGCACATCATGGAGGCCAGCAATTTAGAGACAATGGAACCTCTTTTTCTCATCTTGCACTGTTTGCTGTAAGGAAAGTAGGGGATCACGCCAATGATGCTCTTGGCACAGGAGGTCTTGCATGCATATACCATAATCAGGAGCTCCATGATGGTGGTGTTCACATCCCTGTAAGTAGACACAGAATTCATAGAGAGATATAAATAGTTGACAGGATATCCCTGTGGGGCTTGACATCCCAATGCCACCCTCCACAATGCACCTGCTGTCTGCTCCTTTGTCCTCTCATCCTCATCATTCCCAATTTCTTGCCACGCTGTTTTACTTATCACCTTCTGACACACTGGATCATCTATGAACTCCATTCTCCATGTCTTCCTCCATCAGAATATAAAAACTCCACAGGGACTAGACCCTTGCCTGATTACAAAGACACCTCAAATACCTGTAACTCTAACTCACATGATGCAGACATTTTATATACAGTTGTGAGTGACTGTGTGAATGAAACACAACATCTGCATGAGTGGGTTTTCTATTGCTATCCAGTGAGAAGACTGGCACCTGATAAATTAACTCAAATTTACAAAAAGTATTCTATGTGAAACAAAGAGAGGATTTGACAATGAGTATAAAGTCACTCCAAAGCTCCCAAACTTTGAACACTAAAGAACAAGACTTTCCACCACTCAACTCAAATGCTCAAAGTCTCGTTGAAATTACAGAAAAACAGTGACAGGAGCATTTAAATAAAAATCAGTAAAAATAAAGAAATGAAGATCTTAGAAATGAAAAAGGATAAACAGCCCTTCCAAAAGCCCTGATTAATGGGGACTTTGACGTCTCATGTTTCCAACAGCAATCTACACAAGCTCTCTGAAATCACACTTGGCTCTACAGAAATATAACTGCAGATACCTGGGAGTTGGAGCGGCCTGAGCTGTCCTGTGCCTGCACCCTCACTTCTTGGGGTTGAGGGGGTGGCTTAGGCCCAGGCTGGCCCTCCATCGCACCTGGCCCTGGTGCAAGCCTGGGCAGCAAGAGGGGCGGTGGGGCAGCAAGCACTCGGCACCCCCACACCCAGCTCTGCTAAGGACCCTTAAGTTCAGCCGAAGAGGAAGCAAAAGCACCACATCAAAGGCCAGCCGGGCCCTTCCTCATGCTCACCAAGGGATGGAGTATAGCAATAGGTGCCAGCTACCACTTTTCCAAGGGCAGGTGGGATTCTGTGACTTCATCCCAATGACACATAAGACCAAGATGGAGATAATTTAGGTGAAAGTATATTTGTTCCATGAAGAATGTTCCTGGAATTTGGTTTTTCTTCTCTTTGATATTTATTCTCTCTATATTTCTCTATCTATATTTAGCATGCACAAAAATCCAGACTCTTAAGCTAAAAATGATGCACTATTCAAACTGACCTCTACACATTAAATTTTTTCTGAGGCCCCAATTCTTCCATTTGCAAAGCAAGAGCTCACAGAAAATATGGCTCAAACTAGTGGCTAGAGTTTGGGGTTTATATACTTTCTTACAAGGGTAAGGGAAGAGAAGAAAGGGCCTTAAAGGAAAAGAAATGACTTAAGAAGGATAAATAAGTCCATACGACAGCAGAGAGGAGACAGACAATGTCTGTTCAGATGACCATTTATCTTGGTGTGATTTCTTTCCTAGCTTCATGCCAGGAGTAGCAAAACTCTCAAACTTCAGGAGGAGATTTATGACATGACTTCTTTAGGAAGGCTTTGATGTTAAGCAAATAAAGAAGAATTCAGAAAAAGTCCTCTTTCTATACCTTATGATGCTCAAATGTCCTCAGATCAAATTTTGTCCCTATTATATCTTCAGAGAGAGAGGGCAGAGTCAAGCTGGAAGGATAAGTTTCTAATCACTGTAAGGCCTTGCCTGGCTGAGGTTGGGCACTGAGGGTCTCTGATTATTATTTTTTTTTTTTTCAAATCAAATCGGTAGGACAGTTTCAATAATTAACACACTGCACACATTCTTCTTAGTGGTTAATTGCTGTACAAGATGCGGACCTGACATCCCATTTACAAACACCATTAGAACAAATCATTCTATTCATTAAGAGAATGTAACTATACATCTATCCCAACCTCTCTGAATACACAGATACAAAATGGACATTCATTTGTATACTTTTTTTTGTTAAGTTCTGTTATTTGAATATTATAGGTGTGTAAACT
>NW_004524918.1:976558-1015406 GCF_000260255.1 Octodon degus
GGTCTAATCACTCTGCCTGGCTGAGGTTGGGCACTGAGGGTCTCTGCCCCTTATCACTTACAGCTTGTACAGGGATAAGCTGACCCACCGCTGCCTCCCAGCAATGGGGTTCCTGCAGGCTACTTCCGGGGGACTTCATCCACAGAAGGACTGAACTAGAATAGGGGGACCAGTGTTGAAGTGGAAAATCCAGGACTGAAGGTATGGCCAGGCCATTAGAGAGAGGAAAAACAACTGTTCTGAGTGAACAACGTTCTGGGCACAAATGCATGGTGGCAACAGGGGATCCAAGTGATTGTCCTCCCTTCCAGGGGTGCTCGATTGAAAAGTGGAACAGTTCACCACATTGCATCTTCTGCACTCAGCTCACACTTTCCAGACACACGTACACTGAGAAAAACATGCCTTCCTTCAGTCTAGTCTGTTATCTTGTCAGTTCATTTAATTTATGCAATGAAGTATTAAAGGTGGCTGCCTTTAAATTACCTACAGTAAAAGCTTTAAAATCCCTGCCAAGGACCAGCAAGATAGCTCAGAAGACTAAAGAGCCTGCTTAGGCAAGTGCAGATTCCCGGCACCACCTGCCACGACAGTCCTGCCCCCAGGACAGGCTGAGAAGGCCAGAGTTCAGAGTCCAGGCATGCTGGTGCATGCCTGTAATCCCAGCTCTGGGGAGGCTGAAAGCAGGAGAATCACCACGAGTCCGAGCTGCATAGTGAGACCCTGCAACAACCAAATACATTTAAAATAAATAAAATTCCTTCCAAAAAAATTCCCCCTCCCTTAGCTTTCCCTCCCATTTTGGAAGAGAGAAACAGAAGTATTTTCTTGCAAGTTTAACAAAATTCTGGTTACTGGCTGGGGGTGTCACCGAGCAGTAGGGTATTCATCTAGAATGTGTAAAATCCTGGGTTTGATCCTCACCTTAGAAAAAAAAAAATCTGGTTATTGACTAGTGGGACACTTAATGAGCCTCTACTCTGAAACATGATTACTTTTGTGCTTTGAGAACACAGAAAGGGCCGGGGAGATGGCTCTGAAATAAGCGCTTCCATGGCAAGCACAAGGGCCTGAGTTTCATCCCTAGTTCCGCCAAAAAAAAAATAAATAAATAAATAAAAAACATAGAAAAGACAGCGTGGTAGCACACACTGCAGTCTGCATTATCAGGAAGACAAGATCATGTGAGTAAAGGAGTTTGGGGCCAACCTGGATAACATAGTGAGACTCTGTCCCAGAAACAAAAGAAGGAAAGACAGAAAAAAAAGAAATAGGAAAAAAAAGAAAAAAAGGAAGAAATATAAAAGCTATCAGTTATGTCAGAAAAATTAGCCAATTTGGTGATTCTCCTACTTTCTCCTGGTTAGCCAGTTCTTATCATTCTAAACACTTCTGCACAAATATCAACCAGAAGGCCAGCACATCTCTGTTTAATGGCTACTCACTTTGAGACGGTCTGGATAATGAAAACATCTTTTCCCCTTACAGACTCTTGAATCTGTACTCTTGTTTCTGGTATGAAAAGGAAAAAAGGAGAGTGGAAGGCATATAGTTATAATTTTTTTAAATACACACAATGTCAGTATCATCCCCTGTTGTTACAAAACATGGAAACTAGAACAATTATAAAATTCATTAAGTTTCAGATGCTACAATCAATAATGCACCAACCACTATTAATCACACTTTTAAAATACATTTAGTTACAAGACAGCTTAAGTGAGAATTTCTTAGGAAGTAACTGAATGATCTACTGCTGAATGCTGTGCTATAATGCACAGGTAAACGATACGCTCACTCATGACCAGTATCTATGGAGGGCTTAGGTACCAAATGATGTATGCTGTGAGAACAAAGGAAAATAAGATCTAGTTTCTCTACTCTCAAAACACTGTGATCACAGTAGGGAAACCAATGGATAAAACCAGAATGAGACAGGGTATAGCTACCCTCCTCAGTCAATGGCAGAGTAAGAAACAAAACAAAAGATGAAGCCATTGCTCTAGAAACAATGAAAGACTAAAGGGACTTAAAGACCAGATTGCTTTAACTAAGTATTCTTTTTTTTTTTTTTTTAAACTAAGTATTCTAGTTTAGCTAATCCTAATCTGGCTAGGGAGGGTTAGAGTAGGGAGGGCAACAACTCAGTGACAGAGTACTTGCCTAGTAGGTATAGAGCCCTGGGTTCCTTTACCAGGATTTTGGGACAGGACAAAGCAGCTATCGAAGGCCTTTTAGGGCAATGGGAAATGTGAAGACAGACCAACATTATATGGTGAATTACTATTAATGTTTTTAAAAGAGACAATATCACACTTCCATAAAAGAAAGGATTTACTCTTAGAAGATACGAGGTCAAATATCCAGGGAGGTGGTGACAGATTCCACAAATTTTAGCTCCCTCCTTTTTTCCCAATAGATACCAAGTAAACACCCCATTCATAACCCTAGCCAATGAAGCAGCCCCCCAAGTCTTACACTATTAGTCCTTTCTAGTAGCAGTTCCTTTTTCATCCAGTCCCCATTAGGGGAGAATGTTCCTCAGATTCTCTGCTCCTGTTCTTTCTCTACCAAAGCCATTGGGGCGATCTTAAGGGACAAGAAGAAGTACTGGAGAAATCAGCAGGGAAAAACAAACTTCTGTCTTTCTACCAAAGCCTCCTGAAAACACTAATATATATATATATATATATATATATATATATATATATATATATATATATGTTTTGTTTTGTTTTTCTTTTTGGCAGAACCAGGGATTGAACTCAGGCCCTTGTGCTTGCCAGGGAAGCGCTTATTCCACTGAGCCATCTCCCTGGCCCTGAAAACTCTAATATTTAAATACCTGACAAAGTCTAAGAAAAAAAGGGAATAGGTCTTTCCTTGCTGTGCCAAGAACTGTGTGAGGTTAACCTATTATTCCATTCAGTTCAGAAAGGTTAGCAACATGTACAACTTTTCATGTGGACTGTTCACTGCTTTTCTGTCTTTGAGATGAGACTGGCTATGCAGTACAGGCTAACCTTGAGCTCACTTTGTAGCCTAGGCTTGTCTTGAAATCACAATGATCCTCCTGCCTCAGCCTCTAAAGTGCTGGGATTACACTTGTATGCCACAAAGTTTGGCTAGAATAATTTCAAACATCTATTATTTTTAAGGAAATTATAAAAATTAAATAATACATATGATTGTGACAATGGAAATTGAGCAAAAATAATTTCTAACAAGACTTTAAAAAAGTCTACACATGGCACCCTAACTAAAATAAGAAACCAACCAGGAGCCAGGGATGTAACTCAGTGGTATAGTGTGTAAGTACCCCGTATTCATGGAGCCTGAGTTCCATCTTGGAACACAACACAAAAAACAGGGCCTAGAATGGTGATGTGCACTTACAATCCCAGCTTCTTAGGAGGCTGAGACAAGAGGACTGTTTGAGCCCAAGAGTTAAAGCCTCATTAGGGCAACATAGAGAAAAACTATGTCTTAAAAATGAAGAACCCTGTCAGGTATGGTAGCACATGCCTGTAATCCCAGTACTAGGGAGCCTGAGACAGTAGGACTGCTGTGAGTTCAAGGCTAGCCTACGTTACAAAGTAAGTTTCAAGGTCAGCCTGAATTACATAGTGAACTGCATAGTGAAACCGTATCTAAAAAAAGAACCAACTTAAACTAGACACAGGATTTACTTACCCTGCCTAAGGTAATGCAAATCCAACCAAGAACTGAGCAAATGTCTTCATTTAGATGACCAGCAGCTTTGCATACTTATGCAATTTTTACTGAATCAGGTCTAAGAACTAGTGTTCAACCCTTCAGATATGACTTATAATAGGGTTATATATCTAGCCAGTACTAGAGAGAGCTACAATAAATCATTCCTTTCCACCTTGTCTGCTTGACTTCCTGCTAATAGAACTGGATGACGGAATCAAATTGTTTCAGTGGTGGAGAGTGAAGGCCTGAGTCACTACGCCATATTTCACAAACATTAAAAATACCCATGTCCAAGACAGCTCACCTCGGTTGGGTTCCTGGTAAACCTGCACTTTACCCATCTCTACCCCCAGCCGCCTAGAGAAGAGAAAGAGGGGAAAAGCTGAGAAGGTAATAGAATAGACCCAACATCTCTATTTAAGGATGGCTCATAAACTGATAAAAATGAAAGTTCATTCTTTTTTTTCTGGCACCAGGAATCAAACTCAGGACCTTGCACTTGCCAGGCAGGCACTGAGCCATGTATCCCTGGCCTGTACAAGTTATTCTTCTTACAGAATTTAAAGTCAATATCAAATTGTTGCGTCAGTCCCCTATCCACTCCCACCCGTGTAGTCCAGCTCTGCCAGCCCTCCCAATCATCTGCCTGGTCCTCACATCCTCCAGCCTGCATTTTGGACACATACCAATACCTCCTCCTGCACATTGCTGTTCCCACTACCTGGAGGGCTTTGCCACCAGGCCTGTACTCGGCAGCTCATCCAAGGTTTCTCAATTTATATACCATTTCTTCCTTCCTTTTCTCCCTCTCTCCTTCCTTCCATCCCTTCTTCCTTTCTGAAGACTTTTTTTTTTTTTTTTGGTGGTACCAAGGATTGAACTCAGGACCCTAGTTCAGGCTGGCAGAGCTCATTACATAGCCTTGGCTGTCCTCAAACTGTTGGCAGCTATCCTTGAACTCACTACGATCCTCCTGTCTCCACCTCCCTGGTGTTTGGTAGTGCTAGGACTACAACTAACTCATCATTTCACTTTAAAAGGCAGTTGGAGCAGCCAGGCTAAGGCTTTGCCCACCCTTACAGTCACACTATTCTTTTCACGGCATTACTACATAAAATTATCTTGATGATTGTGTTTGGCTTGAATATTGTACCTAGATCCCATATTAAAATGTAAATTTCCTAAGGGAGAATCTTGACTGTTCTGCTCATTAATAACTCCTAATATCTTAATCAAAGTATCAGATATAGCAGGAGTTCAAATTTGTTCAATAAATGTATCTAAAATTATATTCAACTATAAGTTATAAACTCTCACTATACACTTGTATCACTGTTCATTATACTTAAATGTTATACATATACAGCCTTGAACATAAGGCCTAACACTTTGAAGCATTCGATAAACATCTGCTCTATGACTGTAGGAGATATGACAGTTTATGAAAAGGCGAGCCCTTAATATTATAGATGATACACAGATTAACTATAAAATATCTGCTTTTAGTCATTGCTAACCCAATTATCAAATTTAAAACATAATAAAGATTTCAATGGTAAAATTATAACTCACTCAGCAATTTTCTTTGAAAGTTCCATACATGATGAATTGGAATTTGCTGAAAACAACACCAGACCTCCTTTAGTTATGTTCATCTTGGTGTCCAGTTCAGGTGGCGCCACACAAAACATCAAAACCTTCTAGATTTTCCAATTCTGAGCCTAGAAGGATACAATATGTATTAAGAATTGTCACACAATATAAAATATACCTGAATGGATTCTTTTTAACAGCAAGTAACTTTCAATAAAGGAAAGTAGTTTTCACTATAATGATGTCTTTTATATTAGAAGGAAAAACGTACAGACCAATAGAAAATGCATTTGTATTTTAGGGTTCCAAATTGATGGATATGTTACTAAATGATATAATTAGTTTTCATAACCACTGTGAATAAATAATAAACTTACAAGAAAGGTGGAGCTGAAGAGCTCAGCGTTTTACTGTTTGCTGCTTAAAGTCAATAATGGACAACCTCCTTTATTTTCTGACAACAAAAGTCCTCCTGGATCAACACACAGAAAAATGGCAGAGCCATTAGCAAAGATATGGACTGATTGATCCTTAAACAAAGAACAAATGACACATCTATACCTAGCTTTTCCTGTAATGCCTGTTTCCCATTAAACTCCCCGACTTTTCAACTGCCTCTCAGATGCCCTCTGTCATTCTCTACAACAGACCTTATCATCTTTTTCCCTGAAACTGGAACACAAGATAGTAACCTCAGAGGAAGGTTAAGTGACCGCACAAATAACAGGCAGCAGGATACCAATATAAAGAACCCTGCTCTAGAGGTCATGATCACTCGGGACCAAGTCTTGATTATGCAGTGAGGGTGCCATGTCTGGACATTAGAGCCACAGTTCAGTGGGGGGCTGGAGGCATGGAGGGCCACCCTGCCAGCAAACGCACTATCTTTTCTTGGTTGCATGTTTACTTGGGAACAGGTCTGCAAAGAACAGAGATTAAAACTGGGCTGAATGGGGCTGGGAGGTAGCTCAGTGGCATAAATGCCTGCCTGGCAAGCACAAGGTCCCAATTCGATCCCCAGTATGATAAAAAAAAAAAAAAAAAAAAAAAGTTAAGATTTCTCAGGGCCAGGGAAATAGCTCAGTGGCTAAAGGGCCTGCCTAGGAAGCACAAGGTCTGGAGTTTGATCCCTGGTAACACAAAGAAAGAAAAAAAAAAACAAAACTGGGTTGAAAATGAGCTGTTTTTGTTATTCTTAAATTTTAATTACTCAAGTAATATACAAGCACATCTTCCTTGTAAAACATGATAGTTACAGCCCCAACCCCAGGGTTCTTCCCAGTAGTGAGGATTCCTATCACTTGGATATAGACATCTCAGGTGTTTTCAACATTTTGTGTATGCATCAACACAGGCATCCTTTATAAAAAAATATGAACAAAAATTACACACAACATTGCTAGCATACAGTATAAATCTTTTCTTTTTTTCCCATTTATGTATTTGGTACAGGGTCTCAATACGCAGCTTGGGCTCGTAGTGATCTTCCTGTCTTCAGCCTCCCCATTACTGGCATTTAGGCATGAACCACCTCTCCCAGGGCTCCATCTCTGGCTCAGCGCACTCCAGAAGTGGCTCGAACCCTGGTCCCTGCGCTTGCCAAAGCAGGCGCTTAGTCTGCTAAGCTATCTTGCTGGCTCAAAAAATCTTTGTCTTTCACTATACAATCTCATAGCAACCTAGGTTAGAAGATACAGGCCTAGTCTAACTGCTGCCTAGCCTTTGATGGTGTAGCTATGCAATTTTTGAACAAGTTACTGTCCTAAGCAGGCATCCTGTACACATGCACACATACAGTGGAACTGCCCAGTCAGAGGTAGCATGCGTATCATCCCTCCAGCTGGCTAGGAAAGTGCAGGTCTGTGCAGGTCCGTTCCCTACCCTTAAAAGGCATTTTTACTTTAACAACTCAGAATTTCCAAAACAGAAAAGCTTATCAACTTCAGTGAAGTTTACCTTGAGTCTAAAAGTTACAAACATAAATGTAAGCACAAATCATCAAAACTCCGAAGAGAAAAAAGGGGACCAATAGTGACTACCATGCAAAGTGGCTTTGGAGAAGGGATCAGCAAATACCATGCATAAGCTAAAAAGGTCCCTCCAAAGCCCATTTTTGTAAAACTTTAGCCACTTTTGTTTACAACTTGTCTTTGGATAAAATGATAGGTTAAGTATTTCCCACAAAGCCTAAAATATTATCTGTAAAATACTTTTTACAGAGAAGGTTACCAGTCCCTGATTTATAGGAGTGCAGCAGTTGCAAAGGCTGTTAAGAATCAGGGCATCATGAATGGTGTAAATGAAAGGAAGGACATTTAATCAACACTTGGAGCAGAAAGGGATTTCAGAGGTTCTGTTACCATCTCTCAGAAACATCCCTGTGTTTAGGAAGAGTACACAGGTCTAGTATAGAAAACAGAAACAAGACTAATTGTCCCAGGCTTTGGAGTCCAAATCATGTTTGCATCTTGGCATCTACTTCCCCTTAACTGAGGCCTTAAATAAATTACATAAACTCCCTTAGCTTTACTTCCCTCATCCATGCAAAATGAAAAACTGGCCCTACCAGCTTACTACTAAGATTCCTGCCAATCACTTAACACAGTGCCCTACATAAGGAACATATTCGGTAAACTTCAACTTCTAATATCTTGGTCATCTACCAAATACTGTATAATATGCATGGGCAGCCATCTTTTTATACCCTTTAATCTTTAAAAGCTACTAAAAGTACAGGTGCTCTTGAGGACTTGGAACAGAATGAAAACATTTTAGGTCTAAGATATTTTGGACTGGGGAGATAGCTCAGCAGCGTAAGTGCCTGCATGACACGCACAAGGTCCTAAGTTTGATCCCCGGTACACATCACACATCCATTTTTTTAAAGAGGTAATTTGGCCCATCTATCAATCTGTTCTTCGAACCCTATCTGTAGGGCTCTTGACAAGGAATCACACCATAGAGCTTGAACAGCTCCTATGTGAGGCCATACCCTTTCTTCCCTTGAATACCCTGAGACTTCTCCCTGTGGCTCTAGCCACTTTGTCTCTCCCTTAAAGATTTACAAAACAGCTTCTAATCCTCAATCTATCTCAAAGAACTCTTTGCCATGTTTCCCTCTCCAGGATATTTCCTGAAGATTTTCCTTATCAGTCATGATTCAAATATACATTACCTTGACTACAAGTCTCAGAAGTTCTAATCTCCAGACACCAACTTCAATATTCAAAGGCTTATGTAAGGGCTCAGGGTGTACCTCAAGTGAAATCCATTTGCTTAGCATACAAGAAGCCCTGGGTTCCATTCTCTACCATCAGAACAAAATACCATCCTAAAAGCCCTAATATAAGACCATCCTCAAAAATGGTATGGTGAGGCTGGCCTGATAGCTCAGCAGACTAAAGTGCCTGCTTAGGTAGTGGCTGTGGTTCAATCCCCATTTGCTGTGCCGGCCCTGCCTATGGGGCACACTGAGACTGGGCATGGTGACATACACCTATAATCCCGATGCTTGCAAGGCTGAACACAGGACAATCACTACGAGTCTGATCTATGTAGTGAGATCCTGTAGACCCTGCCCTAAATACAGGAGAAAAAAAAAAAAGGTATGACGAAAGAGCAGCATCCATCTAGAAATGACTGTCAATATAGTTGTGCTCTGTGACTATTAATTCCACAAGCTGGTCAAATATAAGGCTATTTTTAGCTTTAGTTCTCCTTTCTCTTGTTGGAAATTTAAGTTTTGTTTTTTACCAAGTTTTAAGAAAATGAGTTTTTGAGCCAGGTCTGGTGGTGGTACATGTTTGTAGTCCCAGCACTTAGGAAGCTGAGGCAGGAGAATAGCCATGAGTTTGAGGCCAGTCTGGGCTACATAGCAAGATCCTATCTCAGAAAAAAAAAAAAAAAAAAAAGAAAGAAAGAAAAGAAAAAAGAAAGAAGAAAAGGGGGGGGGGAAGAAAAGTACGTTTCAAGGCTAGCCCTAGAAACATGATCACCAGGATAAAGCTACAGGGGGTAGCTCATTAACATAGGGTTTTAATGTGAAATGAAGAATAAAGTTCTACTTTTCCCCACATACTACTGATTTTCATGTTTAACCTAAACTTATTCTAACATGAGTGAGACTTACAGAACGTGTGAAATACATTCTTTCTAGAGAATACCAGTCCCCTTTCAAGAGCAACTCCTACTCTTTGAATAAGGTCTGAGAATCTGTTGTTCCCGAATGAAATCACGTGATCACTTGGTTTTGACACACCAGCAGTCACTGAAAAACCACTGACACTGATGTTTTTATAGCACTCCCCTACCGTGGGGGGCCCTGGGTTAGAGACCCAGCACCATGCACATACAGACAGAAACAAACCCCCACTCATGTTTTCTTTTATGGGTTATCTTGTGATTTATATTGCAGATGAAGAAGGCTTGCACCAAGCTACATGGTTTCCTGCTAAACAAATCCATCTTTTAAAGATGACTGGAGAAGGTGAAGACCTGGGCTTGCTGTTCAGATCAGTCATTCATTGCTAGACCTAGGGCATATCCCTTCGCTTTACTGGACTTAAGAGAGAGAAGTGCAATTAAAGGCTTCCTTCATCAGAATTTTAGGTCCCAGGAGCAGAGGATTTTTTTTTATTTTTTAATTTTTTTTTTTTTTTGTGGAACCAGTGATTGAACTCAGACCCTTGCGCTTGCCAAGGAAGCGCTCATTCCACTGAGCCAGCTCCCCGGCCCCTGGATTTTTTTTTTTTTTTTAAACTACTATATTTTCTTTTTTTAGTACTGAGAATCAAATTCAAGACCTTGTACTTGCCAGGCAACCCCTTGTGCCACTGAGTGATATCCCCAGCCCCTAACTATTACATTTTCTGTTGGATACCCATTGGTTAGAACAGCAGTTAGCACATGACTGAAGCTCCACAAATATAAGCTGAATAAACCTCACCTCATGGAGCTGCAGTGATGAACAAATGGAACTGAAAATTGTTCGCTAATGAAAAGGCAGGTACTAATAAAGGAGGTACTAGAATTAAAACCATTTTATACATGGGGACATGAGATGAAGAAATTTAAGGCTTTGATATTCAGACAGATAGTGAGATTAAGCTCAATAGCCTAGGTTGTAGGGTAATAACAATAAGCTTCTCTTCTGGAGGGTTTACAACCTAAGTTTGCAGACCAAAAATTAGAGAAAAAGGAGGGCCACAAGGACAGCCAACATTTGGGCCCTAACCTTCCAAGGTCAGTGAAAACTCAGGACAGGAGAACCTGTACTGTAACTCAGTTGTGTCCCAAATTTTCTGATCAAGGAGATTATGGGGCCACAAAGGAAAGTGATTGATCATATAGAGTGTGCCTAAGGAGAGTCACCTAAAGAGAAAACATTCTCTCAGGCTTTCACAGAGCGCAAATTGGCCAAGCAATGGCTGTGACTCATCCATATGGCTGACACTCACAAAGGATCTACATATTGCAGTAAAGGGTTTCAGGATAAGTCCTGAGGGGATAGAACTGAACTTATCAGAGCCAAAAGCTACAATTCTTGTTATATAGGTCTTGCTTTATATTGGTCTTAACCATCCAGCAGAAAAGTATAAAAATGAGGTATAAAAAGTAAAGCCATATTAATATGCTGAGCTGTGAAAGGCTCGTCAACGACTTCTGACATTGCCAGTCATATGGAAAATCCACTACTATTATGGACTAATGGGCTACTTTGGAATATCTTGCTGAATTCACACACCTATAATATTTAAATGACAAAACAAAAAAGGGGGATACAAATGAATGACCATTTTGTATTATATATTCAAAATAGGATAGATATACAGCTACATTCTCTTAATTCAATGAATATAAAGATTTGTTCTAATAGTGTTTGTAAACTGAATATCATGTCTGCATCTTGTACAATGAATAACCATTAAGAAAACAATATGCAATGTATTAGTTATTGAAACTGTCCTACTAATTTGATTTGAAACTCTCTCATTGCTATTTGTTTCTCAATAAAATCATGGAAAAATTAAAAAAAAGAAAAAGAAACTTAAGGCTGTTCTAAGCACAGCGAACTGGCGTAGGTGTAATTTGTAGTACAGTTACTTGTATCCAACAGCAGGCTGCCTGGCCTCTCAAACAGCACAAAAATGGATGCGACACCTTGCTGAACTCCAAATACACAGATAATTAGACAAATATCTAGATTCTGAAAGATGTCTATTGCAAACATGCCTCGTTTAGAAAGCAATTAATAACAAGTGCCATAGAAAGAACCTATTATTTTGATTTAGTATTGCCAATTCTTGGAATCTATCCCAAAGAAAAAGCTCTATGCTCAACGGAACATTTTTCTAAGAGGAGGAACTAAACTTGTGTAAATGGTAACAGGGTAATTAAGTAAAACTCTACGTATATATACAATGTTAATATTAAACACTATGCAAAGATATAAATGATGTGAGCAGAACTGGGTAGGAATAGATAGGGACAGCAGAAAATAAATACGGACAAGAATGGTATTCTTTAACAGGGTTCAACCAGATGGGTGGATTTTATTTGTGCATTTAAATTTTTAAAAACTACTGATCACACTTCCTCATGCCTCAAAGCCCCATGCCGCATTCATATCCCTGACAAATACTAAACACCCAAGTTGCGCCGATTTTAAAAGAAAAAAACCCTCATCATTGTAATGGCCTGGGGCAAAACATTTTCACGTAGAATAATAAATACTATCTTACTATAACATCTCGTTCTCTCCATCTCTGCAGGGAGGAGTTGAGCGGATAAAACACTCGTGCTGTGGGTAAATGTCCGCGGCTTAATAAGGCCAGGCACTTTAACACAGATTCGGGGTTAAGATTCCAAGCTGCCCTGCCGCAGGTCCCACGTTAGGACCCGACTCCGCGACAGTGCCTGGAGGGGGCCGGGGACCCCAGGGACCGCGCACCAGGCCTAGCCCGGCCGACCACCGACTGAGAGGAAGGCGGAGGGGGGAGGGGAGAGGAGGGGAGAGGAGGGGAGGGGCGGTGCGGGCGCGAGGCCGGGTCGCCCCCCGCCCGGGACCCCGAGCTCCGCGGGCGGGACTCCCCGCCCGGTGCACCTGCGCCCGCTAACGTCGGAGCCCACCGTCCGCGCCGCCGCTCGCCGCTGGCTCCCGCCCGCCTACCTGGCCCAGACCCCAGCCCCGGCCCCGCCACAGCCTAGGCTGTCGAAGGAAGAACGCGCTGGGTCTCCCGATGGCGTCTCTAGCAGCAAAATGGCGACTCCCTGCGCTAGAACAGCATCCGCGGAGACTGCGAGGCCCGGGGGCGGGGCGGGACTGAGCGGGGATGGGGAGGCACGTGGCTTGGGCAGGCACGTGGCTTGGGCTGTAGGCGTGGCCCGCGGGGGGGGCGGTAGCGGAACCTTCCGGTCCGGGCCAGGAGGTGGGGCGAAGTGGTGTGAGGGGCGGGGCAGGAGGCGTGGCCAGAAGCTGGGTCGCCGCGGGCGCTCCTGAGGGGCGAGCGTGGGGCAGTGGGCGTGGCAATGGGGTCGGGGGCGGGCTGAAGCGAGGGTTTCGCGGCAGGTGGAGCTACCTCTGTTGAGGCTTCCGGGAGTCCGTGAGCCCCAGGCCCTGTCTGAGCGGAAGCAGAGCGTGTCAAACAAGCACCTCTGGGGTGCTTTACGTACGTTAATTCTTACGAGAGTTTGAGTTAGGAGTTCTCTTCATCTTCATAGCTGTGTGAAACTAGACACCGACATTCAATAAGGCCTCGCACTAACTTCATTAACTAACCCAAACCTCCCCGCGACTTCTGCAGTTCCACTTTGGATTTCTCATAAGAGTGAGGCATGAAATTGTCAGAGGTTGCACAAGTAGCTAGAGGCATCTTGTATCAGGGTTCACTAGAGGAACATGATTAATTTACATGTGTGCGTGTATATGTGATATGAAGAATTTACAAAGGAGACTTACAGTGGCCACCTGCAGAGTCAGGTGTAGAAGAATGCAAAAGCGCCAAAGCAGCCAGTCAAAAGTCTGAGGCCAGGAGCTCACTACGGAGTCTCGAGAGAGTCTGTGCTAGTGGCCTGGCTCTGGGCGTCCAAAGGTAATGGCAAAGACTGGTGCTTTTCTGAAGAAGCAGAAGCAAGACTTCCTTGTTTCCCTTTTTATTGCATCGGGGATACAGGCCAATTGTTTGGCTTTAGCCAAGCGCAAGGAGGGTCTTCTATCTTCAGCACATCAATAATCTACATACACCCAAAACTGCTAAACAAATCTGCTAGATGTTTTTTGTTTCACTGGTTTTGGTTTTTTGAGACAGGGTTTTGCTGTGCAGCTCAGGCTGGCCTTGCACTCATTGTGTTGCCCAGGCTGTTCTGAGACTTGCAGAGATCCTCATGCTTCAGCCTCTCAAGTGCTGGATTTACAAATGTGCACCACCACACCCAGTTCCTCCTTGCTTTGAATACATTTATTTCATCATTCTTGCCATTTTCTGAAACAGTTCTAGAAGTCCTTTTTTTTCTAAGTGCCTTTAGGTGAGCTGTTGTGACTGTCTCAATATCCTGAGTCAATTCAAACTATTCGCCTTTTGTGATTATTTTAACTTTGGGAAAGAGTCCGAAGTCATAGGGATGGGCTGGCCAGATAGCTCAGCGGACTAAAGCACCTGCTTAGGTAGAGCACAGTAGCTGGGGTTTGATCCCTGGAGTACCATGCCGGCACTGCCCCCAGGAAGCACTGAGACAGTGATTGAAACTGGGCATGGTGGCACAGGCCTGTAATCTCAGCACTTGGGAGGCTGAAAAGAGGAGGATCACTAGGAGTTCGATCTGCGTAGTGAGACCCTGTAGACCCTACACTAAATACAAGAAGGAGAAGGAGACAGAGACGGAGACGTCGTCACAGGGGTCTAGTTCTGGTGAATAAGGACACATTGCATATATTTCTGGGCCTGCCTTTCCATTGGATGACACTCAGCGGCAACACTGATTATATTTTTTGATCACAACTTGTGAAGACACTCACAAAGAGGACTTCCAGGATTCAGAAAGGGCAAGAACACGGGCTGGGGGGACAGCTCAGTCAGTGCCTTAAGTGCCTGCCTGGCAAGCTCAAGGTCCTGAGTTTAATCCTTAGTACCAGAAAAAAGAAAAAGAAATGGCAAGAACAAATGGAGAAGTGTGTTTGAAATAAGGTGGTGATTTTGAAGAGCATTAATGGCAATGTATGTTTTATTGTAGTACATTTTAAAAATTTAAACATTATCTGTATACTTGATTACCCTTTGTACTTTTGTTTGTTTGCTTTATGGTACCTGGGATTGAACTAGGGACCCTGTACTTGCAAGGCAGGCACTTATGCCACTGAGCTATCTCCCCAGCTCCCTTGTACTTCTTCTTCTTTTTTTTTTTTTTTCAATGTGTTTAGGACAGGGTCTGCAGGGTCTTACTACGTAGATTAGACTCCTAGTGATTCTCCTGTTTTCAGCTTCCTAAATGCTGGGATTAAGGTCCGGGCCACCACACCCAGTCTCAATTGCTGTCTCAGCGCGCCCCAGCTGTGGGGCCAGCATGGTATGCCAGGGATGAACCCCCGCCACTGTGCTCTGCCTAAGCAGGCACTTTAGTCTGCTGTACTTTTTTGAGGTTGTTAATTAAATGTCTACCTATTCCGTATCACTTATACTAAACGATTGGGACCAGAAGTGTTTTGAATTTCTGAAATTTTTGTTTTTGTTTTTTGGAGAATTTGTATATGTGTAAGTTATCTTAGCGACAAGACCCAAGTCTTTTTTTTTTTTTTAATATATTTAGTAGGGGTCTACAGGGACTCACTATGTAGATTGGACTTGTAGCAATCCTCCTGTTTTCAGCCTCCCAAACTCTAGGATTACTGGCATGTGCCTCCATGCCCAGTCTCAGCCACCCTTCCAGCGCCCCCCTGGGGGCGGGGCTGGCACGGCACACTGGGGATCGAACTGTGGCCTCTGTGCTCTGCCTAAGCAGGTGCTTTACTCAGCTGAACTATCTAGCTGACCCTGTTTATATTATTTTATTTATGTTATACTTATTTATGTTTCATATATAATTATACATGAAGATAATGTGAGATAATATCTTTCATAATTTTGTATTTGACCTGTGCAAATACTGCATTGTTTCTCTGGTGTGGGAAATTGAAAGTGTAAATAAGGACCAAAATGTACAATAGATACTGTGAAACAGAAATATTCAAATGGGATGGGGAATTAAAGATGGAGGAGGGAGAAAGGAAGCAAGGAGAAAAAAATGATGGGAAAGAAGGTATACCTAAAATGTACCAATAAACTTAATTTTTTAAAAAAATGTTTGAAACAAAATTTCATATTGTGGAATTTTCCACTTGTGGTGCTATATTGGTACTGAAAAATTTGGACTTTGAAACACTTCAGATTTTGGCTTAAGAATGCTCAACCTATATTTGGATAATGATTTGATAAATATCTCCTACCCCAGTAGACTGTAAGCGTCATCAGGAGAATCTGAAAGCAGACTTTTTGCCTCTACTGGTAGTCACTGTTTCACAGTACCCAACTCAATACGTGACCCGAGAGAGGTGCACTTTTGTTGACAGAACAAAAAACAACAGTAGCACACAACTATATTTAGATTTGTACCACACAACAGCAATACTCCTGAAATTAGAAAAAACCTGTTTTAAGCTGGCCTACACTGGCTCCAGCATTTCACTACTTCCAATGCTCTGCAGCAAGATGACTTGTCATTAGTTTTCCTCTGTAGGCACTAAGTTTTTAGTTTCTTTGCTCTCCTAGGGCAGATAATGCTCCTCTATCCAGTTTCCATTCTCCCTGGGGTCTTAAAATCTTCTGTAAACTGATACACAATCTCTTTTCTTCCTGCAATGCTGGGCATAGAGTTCTGGGTGCCCTGCGTGCCAAGCAAATGCTCGACCCTCAAGATGCACTCCAGCCCTCCCCTTGTCTATCTCTGGAGTGTAGGCCACGGGAATGTACTATGGTGGATGTTCAGCCCAAATGACTCACCAGGGACCTGCATCTGTAGCTACAAGCTGGATGAAGTTACCAGAGAGACTACTACAAGCAAGAAGTACCCAGCTGAGCCTAGTCAAAACAGAAACTTGAGCAGTAATTAAACACGTTTGTAATAAGGCACTAAGTTTGGGAATGCTTTGTTATACAACAGTGAGTAACGAATAAGAAGGGAGTGAGGCACTCATTATTCACAATAGCCAAGGTTTTCAGTCAGTCTAGGTATCTGTCAGCAGATGCCGCACACATATTATTCAGCCATAAAGAATGAAATTCTGTCATATGCAGAAAAAAAAGCATGGAAGTGGAGGATACCATTTATTATGTGTCACATCATTATAACACATGTCTGCGTTAAAATCTAGACACAGACAAATATTGCATGTTTTCTCTCATATGTGGAAGCTTAAAAGAAAGTAGGTGGGGGCCAGGGAGATGGCTCAGTGGAATAAGCTCTTCCCTGGCAAGCGCAAGTGCCTGAGTTCAATCCCTGGTTCCGCCAAAAAAGAAAAAAAAAGACCAAAAATGGGGCTCGAGAGATAGCTCAGTGCAACAAGTGCTTGCCTGGCAAGCACAAGGTCCTGAGTTTGATTCCTGGTACCGCCAAATAAAAGAAAGTAAATGAGTGAATATATGGGACTGGCAGGAGGGCTAGGAGAAGGAGAGGAGGTAGAAGAAGAGCGGTAGATTTGTGGTCAGTGCACGATATATGCATATGTGAAAATATTATAATGAATCTCATTAGGTTGTATAATTATTTTGCCAATAATTATAATTATTTTTTTTTAAACTGGAAGAGGAACAAAATTTAGTCTGTAGGCAGTTGCATGCTAATGTAGACTTGGCTTAGTCCACTGAAAAACTTGCTAATTCTTTCCCCTTTGGGGGTGTGCTCATAATGGAAGCACCCAGATTGCTAGGAGAACATTACTGGCCATATTCAAGGTTCAGACTGTTGCATACAGAACATGAATCAAGATGCCTGAGACTAAGAATCTTTTGCTGTCTTTTGAATAGAAGTTTTTTTTAGCACTGCAGTGTAACAGTGATTCCCTGCCTTCAAGTGATGGCTGAAAAGGCAGAGATGTGGCTGTCAAGACAGTAGTAGGAACAGGGTTCTGCATGCTGTCTTCACCACTGCAGAAATACTTTGAACAGATCCTGTCTCTTTTCTACACTTAGTTTTCTCACGTGAAAAACAGTCACTAATGTTAGCAGCTGTCTAGGGTTTGGAGGTGAGGAATTTCCATGGTGTTCGTGAGTCAGAGGTGGCCAGAGGAAACTGTTTTGCAGCTGCTTCTCCACCCTTGCATCTCTGGCTGTCACAGATGAAAAACAAGGCTTTGTTTTTCAAAGAAGAGGATGACAGCTTTTCTGGCAGAGGGAGGCAACAGAGGCCTAAATCAGGTCACCATGGAAGGAAGCTTTGGAAGTTTCATTATTGAATCCTTTCTCCATCCTCTTGCTTTTCTGTTTCTGTTTACCCCTAAATCAATTTTTTTCGTGATTATGATAATATATACACATTTTTTAAAAAATCAAACAATCAATAAGAAAAAATTAGAGATATTTTCCCTTTTCTCTGTAGAAAGTAACCAAATTTGGTACATTTTTAGCCCCTTTTCCTCTTAACTACTTACTGTGTACATAGTTCTAAGGTGATTAATTTAGGTTTACATCATTGTAACAAGAATCAGTGAAATCAGAGTTAGGATGCATTAAGGACAGTGGCGGCAGAATGGAGTCGGGAAGCCCAAAGTGGAATGTGCTGAGTCATGACCCTCCAGGGATCTTACAAAAGCATCTGCCAATTGTCCTTCAGCTGTCTGGGAACTTTCCAGAATATAATCAGCTGGGCCATTGGCTAAAGGGTGCATGGACTTTGGATGGCACTGTGTGAACACTTGTTGGCCCAGGCAGGTGGCCCAAGGGAGATTTTCATGGGTGAGGTCCCAAGGTTAAAGAACGCATACATGCAAGACATTAACAACAACAGTAGGCAATGTGGAGCAGAGCAGAGAGCCACCTGCATCGTTACCATATGATTCTTATACAGGTTGTTCTCTCATGTTTACATTCTTGTATCATTTATCTGTGCTAAGTGATGATTATATAACTGTGATCGCTGTGCACCTGTGCTAGACAAGCGGGGTCACATCCTCGGGTGTCCTTAGATGCCCCTGAGTTTGAAGGTTTGAGTGATTCCCCACATCTCACCCCCTCAAAGGTCAGGGGTGTATAAATGTGATATTTTATGTTGATTGATATAGGGGGAGAAAACTCCCAACCTGAAAGATATCTGGGATGAGTTCGTGTTTCTCTAAAACCAAAGAATGAATTTCAGGAACAATGGAGGTTACGAGCAGAATATATTTATTGAGGGAACAAAAGCTTCTGTCCGAGAGAGACAGTCAGAAGGGGACCCGAGGGGTTGTCAAGGGCTCTGCCTTTTTAAAAGAATTTTTATAGAGCGAATCCATGATACAAGGTAAGTCCAAGGTGGGAAACATGGAACTCACAAGGTGGGCATGAAGTGGGACAAAACTATGATTAACTAGTAAGATTACGAACATAATTGTTTAGGTAAAATTGATCAAATTGGGATCAAATGGGGAAGTGAGAAACATGAACACAGAATAGGGGCTTCTCCTCTAGGGTAGGATGGCTTAGTGACTCTTCCTGGTTTTTTCGGGGAGATTGATACCTATTTAGAATATCAATCCCTGTTGTCCATTCCTAGGGAGGAATATGGGTGCTTTTGTTTTATCTTTTGTCCTGAGGTCTGGCCCACAGTGGAAATGCCTGTCTCTCCCACAGTTCCAAGGTATCTCCTCTTCCATACTGGCTCCTCCAAGGGTCTAGCTCTGATTGCCTATAGTATTTTTATCTAACTCAGAAACAGGGCATGAGTACCTGTAGCTAACAAATAAAGAACCATGTAGTTTTACAAAACTACTTTTTTCATTTGAATAGTTTTATCCATAAGCAACATCAGAGCCCAGCAGGTAACATTCAAGGGCTGGACCATAGGTTGAGCAAGTCCTTCAACTCAGAAGGCTAGGTATATGGTCCCTGCCCCCTATTCCTAGTGGTCTACTTTTGCAAGCCTGGTCAAGGCATGGGTTAAGTCATTTCCTGGTGAGAGGAGGGGCTTATGCCCTGAACTGTGATAACCTGCATGGTCTGCTTTTTGGTCACACTCCCATTCGTCTTGCCTTAGGTCAGCATCCTGCAAGGGATGATGCCCTATTTGTACTCCTGAGCTGCCTAAGTGGGCAATCAGAGTATCCACCCCCTCAAGACAGCCCAACGGTCTATGTAGGGTGCCTTCTTCCTACGCCACAAGCAGTCACAGTGCCCACAGCTTTGCACATAGGCTAGACCTGCCTGTTTCAGTTTCAAACCAGAGTACTTCTGTACTGTACTGAACAGCAACTATTGTACACTGTGGAGTTGGGTTATGACTAGACCCATCATCAGCATATCAGGCATCAGTCAGAGGTCCCTCTTGCCCTTTTGTATAGGGACTAGGGGTCATAGCCTATAGTCCATCTTCCAGGACAGGTTCCTGGGTGATGTACATCACAGGTCCCAAAATGGTTGTCAGTTTGGCTGTCAATGAGCTAGTGGAGAAGGAGGCCTGCTATTGCAGATATGAACCCCAACACATGAGAGTGTGGGTCTGTGCACCCACCTCTTCAGACAGGCTGTTCATGTCTATACCCACCTCTCTATCTGTCCCGTGATTCCTCACAGGCATGTAGGATAGCATACCGCACTGCTATTTCTCAATCAGAGAACATGAGCTCTTGGCTGCCTTCTACAACTATGACCAAAACCCAACAGGATGCTTCTGCTTCTCCTGTCTTTGCCTTGGATATGTTTGGCACAGCCATCCACACTGACAGGATAAATGGCAGGTTAAGGTCAATGATTCATAGGGCTTGTACCTATGCAGCAGAGCTCTTTGAGTCCTTAAAGCCACTTCTGCTGCATCTGTCCAGTCCCAAGTTGTGCACCTTTTTGGTCATCTGATATGAAGGGCACAGCAGGGTAGCTAGGTCCCTGTCCCGTGATTCCTCACAGGCATGTAGGATAGCATACCGCACTGCTATTTCTCAATCAGAGAACATGAGCTCTTGGCTGCCTTCTACAACTATGACCAAAACCCAACAGGATGCTTCTGTGGTATGTCTACCAAACACCTAGCAAACCCACATATGCTTGTTACTGGCATATTGTCATGGGTCCAGTCTTACCTGATCATAGAAGCCCTTCTAGACCTTGTTGCAGTTTGAAAGAGTCCACATTTGTAATCCCAGGGGAAAGTTATTGGAATTCCTGTAAGTTAATTCCAAGCCACCACTTCCAGTGCAACCCATGAGGAGAATAAAAACACTTAGGCATATTTGTAGTTGTGGGAACCAAGGGGGTCCTAAGTCCAATTAGAAAAGTGGCTAACTGCAACCAAGGCCTCGACCCAGGGCCAAACCGAGCTTTTATTAATTTGTGAAGAAGGGATTGGCTCGGGATGAATGACTGAGAGAAAGGCAGGAAGCACATAAGCACCGTGAGCTAGGCTAGGTCGGAGGCCCAATAGTACCTCTGCAATATGCAGAGAGAGAGAGAGAGAGAGAGAGATGTAGAGAGTAATCTGCACATCACAGATTGGGGTAGTATCTAATGTTTTGTTTGCTTTAGTTTTGATGTTATGCCCCTGAGACATCACTGCCTCTTTCTCAGAACTCAACCTCAAAACTCAGTCATAGCATGATGTTACTCAGCCTAGCTCATACTACTTGGGAGCTCTAGGCAGGGCATCACTGACCTGTCACACTGCTTCAAAGTCTACACATTAGCGCTTAGGCTAGACCTATTTGCATTGTTTAAAGCCAATTGAGGGGGTAAAGAACTATCCTAGCCAACCCCTTAGATGTCAATACACGGAAGTAGGGCTCAATGCCCTTTCAAGAAAAGCTATCCAGGTGGTTCTCCACATTTGACCACATAACACCCAAGAATTTGACAGACAAGCCAGTTTCCTGGACCTTGTCTTTGTCTATGACTCATCTCCATGCCAGCAAAGCTTCCTTCAGACTGCACAGTGGCTTTTAAATCTGCAAGGTAATCAGAGTTTAACATAACATCATTAATACAAAACGGTGTAGCTTGGCCCAGGTGGCCAGGTCCTGGGCCACCAGGCCTACACACAAAATTGGGCTATGCAAATAGCCTTGTGGCAACATCAGGAAGGTCCATTGCCTGCCCTCTCAGGTGAAGACAAATTCGTCCTGACTGACACTTCACAGTCATCAATCACAACCTGTCTGGCTTCTGCAAGGGCCATACTGAGGGGCACTGAGCAGGGTGTATCACCCCTACCTTTTCTAATTTCAAGACAGTCTGTCTCATTGTCTCATGATCTCTAGATAGCTGGGACTGTTTCACCCACACAACCCACATGGCCCGTGGGAGAGTCAGTAGTGTTAAGTTTCTGAGGTTTTTATCATGAAAATTCAGGACTGGAATTCTCCTTGTGTGGTGTTGAGCCCAGCACAGTAAGTTTGTCCAACCCCAGTGTGTATTCAGCAACCAAGGAAACATAAACATCATACAGGTGTGGGGGAAATGGCCCGATACTTAAAGTCACATGGGCCTTCTGGACCGTGATATAGTGACCTCCAAACTCTTATGTGTGTGCAGCAGGTCCTGTAAAATGGTCTGGATTATCATATATTAGTGAGGACTTGGCTCCAATATCCACCAATGCCCTTTTTTGGGGGACCAGTACATAGTCAATTTCACATGTGGTTCCATTCTCCTGGGACCCCCAAGACCTGAGTGCTGTGGCCTGCCTCCTAATTGGTCTAGCACACCAAGCCACACTCTCTGCCATTTCACAGTGAAGTAGAAGCATTTATCAAGTTTCAAGACTTGCAAGACATCCTCAGGCTCCAAACATCATTTCCCAGTCCTCTAGGGGCTTTCAGGCTGCCAAGAGGTGGCTGCAGGTAGTTATGGCAAGGCCAGGGTCACTTATCAGCCATTCCTCAGGCTCTCTCTCACCTTCAGATGCTATTTCCACAGCTTCTGTGGGACCACCACCTCAGTGTCCTGTTGGCTACACCAATTGTCAGCCTCCTCAGGGTGCCCAAGGGAGATTTTCATAGGTGAGGTCTTAAGGTTAAATAATGCACACGTGCAAGACATCAGCAACAGTAGGTAGCACGGAACAGAGCAGAGAGCCACCTGCATATTTATTGTATAATTCTTATATAAATCATTATCTCATATTTACATTCTTGTATAGTACCATATAGTATTTACCTGTGCTATGTCATGATTACATAACTATATCTCACTGTGCACCTGTGCTTGCAGCAGCGTCATGTCCCCATGTGTCCTTAGATACCCCTGAGCTTTGAAGCAGTCTGAATGATTCCCCACAACACAATATAGATTGGATTCTGAAAAGTAGATAATTTTCTATAGAATAGAGATTATATGGTTTGTACAATGGTCTGAACTCCATGCTAAATCCATTAAAAACTTCCAGATAAAGATCCCTCATGGGTATCTTACTCAGAACTCCTTCCTGGCTAGTGGGAGTTTTATTTCTTTGCCTTTATATCTATCAGGGTCGAGGAGGGTGAAGGGGTAAATTTGCTTATGAGGTCCCCAAAGAAAGCATGCAGATGGGGCCAGGGAGATGGCTCAGTAGGATAAGTGCTTGACTGGCAAATGCAAGGATCTGAGTTCAATCCCCGGTTCTGCCCCCCAAAAAAAAGAAAGCATGCAGAAGCAGACATCAGCAGAACTGTAGCAGCAGGCAGGAAGCAGGGAAACAACTGTGTCTTTATTGTCTAGTCTTTATATATGTTATGTTTACATTCTTGCAAGCTGGCCTCACCAGCACCCATGTGGTCATGTCGTACTAAGTCACGGCTACACAGGTGGATCCTGCTCTGCACTAGACAGCAGATTCATGTCCTCAGGTGTCCTCAGGTTCCCCACAATTTTTTTTGACAAAATCTGCTGTGGTTCCCAACAACATTTTTTTACCTTCTTGATGTCATGTCATTTCAGTGAATTTGCTTGTACTCTACGTCTTCCCTCTGTGGTTTCACATTCCTTATTGCTGTGGGACACAACCCTGGTGAATGCATTCTGGTATCTCCATCATTATGTGAACAGCAGACGAAAAAGTACAGATTTAGGAACCAGTGTCCAGTGTCCACAGTCTTTCTCCTCTTCTCCCTAGCTGTGTGACTTGGAGCAAGTTCCTTAACTCTTCTGAACCTGTTTCCTCATATATGAATTGGGAGTGGCAGTTACCTTATGAGGTTATCATGACAACCAAGAGCATTTCACCTTATACACAGTTGACAACTGTTTTCTGTTAGCCACAGTTAGGAGCTGTTAAGTTATGGATGGATCATGATTTTTTTTTTTGAACCAGGGATTGAACTCAGGCCAGGCAAGGGCTTATTCCACTTATTGCACTTGCCAGGCAAGTGCTTATTCTACTGAACTATCTCCCCGGCCCTAGATCATGATTTTTTTTAAACCATTTCCTAATCTGGGTAATTTGTACTATGATGTGCAACTTGTTTTTGTATAATTTCTCAATTATTCCCTCATGTTAAATTTTTAGAAGTAAGCTTGTTTGGCCCAGAGGGTATGACTCTTTATAATTTTGTTGCCCAGATACTTCAAATCAATTTATATTCCCCACCAGAATGTCCATTTCTTTTCACCAACCTTGGCACTACCAAGTTTTTAAGCTGGCTGAGTTGGTAGTCAGTGTTTCCCAGTTTGTTGAAATGAGCTGTCCAGATCAAGCTGCCCATTGCTATGCTGGCCAACTTGCCAGCCAGATGTCATCTCTCCTCATCCACCCCACAGATCTTGAGTACATCCCACATGCCAGGGCCAGCACTTAGAACGGGGCCACCATAGGACACAGAAAGCACATACTTCACAAAGCAACACAGTGGACCAGCTACTGCAAATTGAGTACTTAGCAAAGTCCTGCTTTACTACCGGATAAACTGTCCTGTATAAGCCCAGCACGTATAAGCCATTGTATACCATTTTTTTGCTAGGTGCATCAATATTATTATCATCATGTATGACATTTGTTATCATTGTCCATTATAACGATGACAATAGCATCAGCATCCTGAGCTACAGTACTTCAGAAGTCATTTCTCTTCCCTGGCCCTGAGTTTCTGCATCTTTGAGTGAGTTAGGGCCACCCACCTCCTGGAAGACTGTTGGGAAGACAGATCTGAGCCATATATTTATGGTGCCTGACAATGAACCAAAGCCCAGGGGAGCTGGGATGAACCACACACGAGTCCCAGTGGCTGCCTCCTGCCAACAGCTCCCAGCCCAGTGCTCTGGTGTGCAGCTGTTTGGGGCACTGTTGGTCTACTCTGCACTGGGTCACAGCAGCAGCCCACTTCCATCCAGGACTTTTGGCTTCTTCATATCTGTAATTGGAAAGTGCAGTCAAGGCAACCTAACTCAACTCTCCTCGTACTCCTGCCCTGCCAGAAACTGGCATCTCCCAGACCCTAAGCTGGAGTCACAACCTACAGCCTCCAAATCATGGTCCTCTCACTTGCCCCCTCTAAATACCTCATCATGAGCTGGAGTCTATGGGCCCACTGATCTCCTGCTCTACCTGCCCTGCTGCCATCTGAGCAGGAGACTCCTCTGGCTATAAATGTACAGGCTACTTCTCCTTCTTCCCGCATTGAAAACCCCTCTGGACAAGGACTGAAGACAGGGCCCTGGGCCTTGCTTCCTGATGACTACAGGAAGTAAGGCTGGTATGTCCATTTCTGAGGTTTTTGCTACTCATTCCAATTTTGTATTTGCTTGAGATAGTAGTGAACAGAAATAGTGTTTTTCCCATTCACATTGTTATGTGTGTTTATTTTAGTCAGAACTCTTGTAATGAAACCAAATTCAAACTAGCTAAAAATAAAGAGTTGGTAGAAGACTGATAATTTTTCATAGTTATGAAGGCCAAGGCACAGCTTCAGGTATGGCTGGATCCAGTGCTCAACTCTCTCCAGGGTTTGTCTTCCTCCATACTCATTCTCTCTGCTTTTTTCTCTTCAGTGGTTTTATTTTCGAGTAGGCTGTACCCAGAATACTCAAGACTTTTAAGAATCAATAGTACAGTTTACTTCATATTCATTATATTATTCAAAAAACAGAAAATAACAAGTGTTGGTAACACTGCTGGTGGGACTATAAGATCGTGCAGCCACTGTGGAGGGCAGGTTGTCAGTTCCTCAAAAAAAAATTAAACATAGAGCTTTTGACTCATCAGTCTCACTTCTGTGTAAATGCTCCCCAAAACTGAAACTAAAAACAAATGTTCAGAGGAATAAATAGATATAGATATAGATATAGATATAGATATAGAGATAGATAGATAGATAGATAGATAGATAGATAGATAGATAGATAGATAGATATAGTATTGGGTCCATAAACTCACTACGCAGAGCTCAGACTCATAGTGATCCTCCTGTTTTTCAGCCTCCCCAGCACTGGGATTACAGCTGTGCACTACCACCATGCCTGGTCTGGGTGGCCGGCTCAGCACCCCTGGGGGCAGGGACAGCAAGACATGTGGTACTGGGGATGGAACCCTGGTCCCTGTGCTTGCTTAGGCAGGCAGAGTCCACTGAGCTATCTTGCCGGCTCTGTATATTAATATTCATAGTAGCTTTATTCAATAGCTGAATGGTGGGAATAAGACAGCAAATGAGTGAATACACAAAATGGGATATTGGTCATCCATAAAAGAGAATAAAGTAGGATTGGGATAGAGAGTAGTGGGAGAGTGCTTGCCTGTCATGTGGGAGGCACTGGATCCTACCATAGGCACTACACGTGCGCACACACACACACATGCGCACACACAGAATGAAGTTCTGATTTATGCTGCAACATAAGCAAATGTCAGAAATGTGATGCTAAATGAAAGAAACCAGCTGCTAAAAGTTGATATATATAATTCATTTGTATAAAATGTTCAGGATAGGCCAGTCCATTAAGACAGAAAGTAGGCTGGTAGGCCGCGGAGATGGCTCAGTGGAATACGCGCTTCCCTGGCGAGTGCAAGGGTCTGAGTTCAATCCCCAGTTCCGCAAAAAAAAAAAAAAAAGAAAGAAAGAAAGAAAGTAAGTAGGCTGGTGGTTGCCAAGAGCTGGAGGAAGGGAAACAGGAATTGACTGCTAACAGATACAAGGTTTTTCTTCTGGGATGCTAAAAGGTCTTGAAACAGTGGTGTTCTGACAATCCTGTAAATGTACTAGCATTATGTATTTTAAAAATGTGTGATGCTAAAAGATACATTATTTGGAAAAATGAAAAATAATAAATAATAAAGATACATTATTTGAGGCTGGGGATAAAACTCCATGTTACATTATTTGGAGCTGGAGCTATAACTCCATGGTACAGCATTTGCCAGGCATGCATAGGCCCTAGTTTAGATGTCTGATACTACAAAAATGTTAGTTTCACCCTGAAAATCAAGAGTAAGAAAGCAAAAATAGTCTAATTTTTAAAATAAGATAAAGAGAGCTGGGCATGGTGGTGGCCCCCTGTTATCCCAGTACTGACGAGGCTGTGACAGGAGGATCGTAAGTATGTGGTGAGTCTGAGGTCCGCTTACATCAGTTGCAGTAAACCTGTGGCACATGTGCTACAGCAGCATACGCGGAGCCCTCTCTGCTGGCCCCGGAGCCAGGACGCCCCAGCACCACGCGCTGGGTAGCAGCTGTTTTTTCTGAAGACCTCAGTATTCAGGTTTAATTGCAGTGTTGGGCTTTGCAATAAATGAGTAGGTTTTGGGTTTCTGTTTGGGTACTCAGTCTCTAAAAAATTCACCATCACTGGCCTAGAGTATAGTAAGAGACTGTCTAAAAAAGACAGGGGAGAGAGGGAGAGAATTGGAAAAATGAAAAATATAAAATAATAAATTGGTCAAAATGACAGACATCTAACAAACCGAGAGAGAGAGAGAGAGAGAGAGAGAGAGAGAGAGAGAGAGAACAGAGACAGACACAGGGAGAGACAGAGAGAAACAGAGACAGGGACAGACAGAGAGACAGAGACAGACAGAGATAGACAGAGAGACACAGAGACAGAGACAGAGACAGACAGACACAGAGACAGAGACAGAAAGAGAGAGAGAGGGAGCGAGAATAAGATGTATGAATGGCAAAAAGACATTAAAAGATGCTTAACATTATTAGTCTTCAGCAAGATGTAATTTAAAGTTCAATGATTTCCTTCTGAGCATACACAGTGGGACTTTAGTTCATGAACTGAATTTGCTCTACAGTTCTGGTAGAAAACATAACTGGAGGCCCAGGAAACAGCTCAGCAGTCTAAGTGCCTGCCTGGAAAGTGCAAGGACCTGGGTTTGATCCCCAGCTGTGCTGGCCCTGCACTCTGAGCTGACCACTGAAACTGGGCGTGGTGGTGCACGCCTATAATCCTAGCACTGGGGAGGCTGAGACAGGAGAATCACTGAGTCCAAGCTGCGTAGTGAGGTCCTGTACTAAATCAATCAATCAATCAATCAATCAATCAATCAATCTTAAAAAAGAAAACAGAACTGGACAAGAAGCCAATCAAATTCCCCTATAAGGGCAACACTGGACCTAACCTAACATTGAATTTGATTTAGTTCTCATTCAATTCAGTTTGTGACCAGATGGTGGAAACAATTAAGTTTACCAATATGGCTAAAATAAGCTTAAATGTGCTAGGACTGTGGCCTCCAGCCCCTGGTACTATTAGCAGGCAGTGGGGCCTTTAGGAGGTAGAGCCTAGTAGGGGAAAGTTAGGTCACTGCTACGTGTGCTTGGAGGCACACTGGCACCCCAGCCCATTCCCTTTGTGTCTTTCTCTCTCTGTTTTCCAGTCACCATAAGACAAACAAGTTTCTTTTGCCCGATGCTCCCCAAGATACACTGTGCTATCACAGGCCCCAGGCAACAGAGCCAAGTGACCATAAAGTGAAGTAACCATGGGGCAAGTGAACCTCTTCTGAGATTGATCACAGGTACTTGGTCACAATGACAGATGCCTAACAGACAGTATTGTTGGTAAAGATGTAGAGGGACAAGAATTCACATAGATGCTGTTGGGAATTTAAAATGGTACACTTTGGAAAGCTGTTTGGTGGTTTCCTATAAAATCAAGCCTATGCTGAGTGTGGTTGTTCACACCTGTAATCCCAGCACTCAGGAGGCTGAAGCAGAAGGATTGTTGCAAGTTCGAGACCAGCCTGAGCTATAAAATGAGCTCAAGGCCAGCCTGAACTGCATAGCAAGACCCTGTTTCAAGAAGACAACAACAACAACAAAAATACATACATACATACATACATACATACATACATACATACATAAAATCAAACTTACACTCACAGTAAAATCCAGCAATTCCTCTCCTAGATACTTAGCAAGAGAAACAAAATCAAACACTGTCAAAAAACTTTGTACCTGAATATCCACAGCAGCTTTAAATATAGTCTCCAAAAGCCAGACATAGTCCAGATGTCCTTTGGCTAGGGAATGGATGAACAAGCTATAATCTAAAAATAGAATTCAACTCAGGGATTCTTCTAAAAAGCACTGCATGAGTAACAGAAAACACAGTCTCAATGCTGTGCAATCCTTTTATATGACATTATAGCAAAAGGTAAAGTCAATTTGTAGAGACAGAGAGTAGATAAATTGTTGCCTGGAACCTGCACACCAGGAAGGAGAATTTTTAACAATCATGCTGTAGTCTCAAATAGCATGATATCCCATGTAAAAGGACTATGTTTACGATATATGTTAATTCTTCTATTAAATTAATTTAATCTAATTTCCTTTTTGTAGTAGCTGGGATTGAACTCAAGACCTTGCCCTTGCCAGGCAGGCACTTATGCCACTGAACTATATTCCCAGCCCTATAAAGTTAATTGTAAAAACTTGCCTTGTCTGAGAGACACACCTTCTGCCCTGCATGCTGGGCCCTGTCACCTTGCTTGTCCTGCCTCACTCCTTCTATATTAGACTATTTCTCATTAGTATAATAAAATATCTGGAGCTGGATGTTTCAGAAGAAATAGAGTTTATTTAGCTCACAGTTCTGAAGGTTCAGGGCATATTGCTGGCATCAGCTCAGCTCTGGGGAGGATCACCCGGTAAGCGACCATCCTATTGGTATTCCAGTCCAGCATCTTGAGAATAAGTTTGAAGATTTCCTTGGATCCCAACTTCCACTTACATCTCATTTGTCAAAATTGACTCCCTTGGCCATACCTTGCAGTAGAGGATGCTAGGAAATGAGGTCTTTCATTTCCCTCACTGTTGCCCCCAGAGAGTATCAGCAGTGGTTGTTAAACTTGAATTGGAAGACTTGTTAAAATACAGTACTGGGTTCATCATCAGAGTTCCTGATTTGGTGGTGTTGGCGTGAAATCTGAGAATTGGTGTTTCTAAAACAAGTTCCTAGGTGATGCTACACCACTGTCGGGGCACCACATTTCGAGAAGCACCCTTTCAAAGCTCTGTTTCAAAGGGGTAGAGGATACACATTGGGGAGCTGCTTGGCAACTCCATTACCTACAGGAAAGGCACCAGCCCATGTGCCACCAAGACCCACAAAGAGCATAGACTTTGCTTCACACATGGCCTTTGGACATTGTACTCTACATCTTCTATCGAATATGTAAAAACATACCCACCTTTGCTGCATTTATCCTATCAATTCCTAAATCATTTGGCTATAAGTCATCCACTCCATTTAAGATCCACTGTAGTTTCTAAGTCATGTTGCTTTTACAGAGACTTCTTATCAAGTGAAAAAAATCTAACCTACATGTTTCCTGCTGTCTGAAAATTTCATGAACACTAGGTCTAAAATAAAGATATTGAGTAAATGATTATATTTAGTGGACATTTAATTAAATATGTATATCTTTTTTATTTTGCAGGGATTTTTTTTCTTTTAGTATCAGAACTAGAACTCAGGACCTTAGGTTTGCTAGGCAGGCACTGTGCTGCTAAGCTATGTTCCTGGCTGATTTGCAGGGAGTTAAAAAATTCTGGATATAATAAAATTTTTAGGTCTGAAATATAAACCAAGATCTTCAGGGTCAGGGGTTGTAGCTCAGAGGTTAGGGGGAGTGGACTAGCATGGGTGAAGCCCTGAGTTCCATCCTCAGCACTACAAAAATATACAGAATGAATTAAGTACTGGGACCTGCTGCCAAAAGATTTTGCCAGATAAAGCGAGGCTCTTCGTGAAGACCGGGTACAAGCGCTAAGGGAGCCCCTCTGCCTACAGATCCTAGCAAGGCCCCCATGGAAGGAACAGCTGGGTCTTGTTCTACACCAGGGGGCCACGAGGGCCAACAGAGAGACTGAGGGAAACAGGCCCCGTCTTGACTCAGGAACCTGCCAGTGCTGCCGCCCAAAGTCTGACGCATCTAGGGAGACAGGGCTGTGAAGGGCAGTAAACATTTCTCGATTGGTCAGGGCAGGCTAGGTCCAGGTCCCACTGTCATTGCTAGGACAAAATCCTTGAAATAAACAACTTAAAGGAGTACCCATTTATTTTGGCTTTAGGTTTCAGTTCTTGGTGGCTTGGCCCTATGGCTTTGGGCCTGTGGCAAGGCTGAATATCATGGTAGAGCAAAACTGCTTGTCTTATAGTGGCTAGAAGTAGGGAAAGTGAGCGGGATGCCTGGGGTCCCCATATTCCTGTATTCCCTTCCAGAACACCTACCCAATGACCTAACTTCCTCCTGCCAGGTCCCATTTCCTAAGGGCTTGACCCTCCTAGTAGTGCTACAGGCTGCTCTTGACCCAGTCTTTCACACATGGATCTTTGAGGGGCAGTGAAAATCCAAACCACTACACACACAGACAAAAAATATTTCTCATGTTTGTGTCCCTTATGAGACAGCAGTGGGGTCTAACTCCCATCACCTGCATTACCCCTAAACGGAAAATTGTCCTTCTTATAGCAGAAGAGAATTTTTGCTAATTATTCAGGGATAACTACAAAAGATGGGGGTCAAAGAAAATAGCACAAGGGAAACTGTTGTGATTCAGGTACCCTCCCTCAAGTCAGCTCCATAAGGTAGATGCAGGTGAAGTTTGTTGTAGGGGATTTTTATAGTTACTTTCAGAGACAGCTCATTGCCTAGGCAGAAACCCTGAGTTTCAAATGCATCTGACTAATTAGTTAACAAGGATATTCCTGGTTGAGAGGTGTTGTGTTGAAGGAGGGGGTGAAAAGCTTCAGTTGTTCTCTAGGTCTACTGAACATTTTGTGGCTTACCTTTCAGTGGTTTGGCATGCTATCCTGCAGCCATTTTCTGACTTACCTCAGAAAAGTCGTAGCTTTCCTGACTTCGTTTTATTTTCTTTCACAGAACTGACTCTTAAGGCTTCTACTGGGTAGTGACATGTATCACTTGCATTAGTGTCTGACAATTATTTTCTCCTTGACCAAACTCTAGTCAGGATTTTTTGGCTTCCTGACAGGAGCTGAGAAAGTTCCCTCAAAGAGGAGATGGGGACCTCCACTGACCCTATCGGTGATGTAGAGATTTTTGTCTTGTCATGGAAAAGAATTGCTATAGATGTCTGTGAGAGGCACAGGCAGATTTAATAGGCAGAATCAAAGAGGCACACATTCAGTACAGCATGCAGGCACTCATAGGGTGGAAGACACCATGGTCTGGGGTGAGGTACTTAGGTGTTCTGGTGGGTAGAAGTCTGTGAAATTTGTGAATCTATAGAATTGAGGGGCTTAATTTACAGATGAAAGGCAACACTCATTTTCCAGGTAAAAGGGAAGGGAAGGCCAAGTTTATAGCATTGTTTATTTATTTATTTATTTATTTATTTATTTTTATTTTTAAAATTAATTTTATTGAGAAAGTAATAGCATTGAGACATTTTCAAAACAGGTTAGTAGGACATTATTCTTGTACAATAATTAATACATTGCATATTGTTGTCTTCGTAGTAGTTATTCATAGTACAAGATGCAGACATGATATCTTGTCTAAACACTATTAGTACAAATCTTTCTTTTCATTGAACTAAGAGAAAGTAGCTGTATATCTAATACTATTTTATATATACAGATATATATTTATTTCACTACAAAATGGTCCTTCATTTACATCCCCCTTTTTTGGTTTATTTATGTCAGAGATGGGTATTCCACTGCCATTCAAATATTGTAGTTGCATGAATTTAGCAAAGTAATACAATATAGTCCAGTAGTCCATAATAGTGGTGGGTTACCCACAGGACTGGCAATGTCAGAAGTTGCTGACTTGAGTCTTCAAGGGCCTGAGTTCAATCCCCCAGTCTGCTAAATAAATAAATAAATAAATAAAGTCATATTAATATGCTGAGCTATAGCATTGTTTTATCTTCAAGACTTCAGCTTTTTTTAAAAGTTTCTTGGAAGGGAAAAAAGACATTGTAACTTTGGGTAAGTTTGCATCCTGAAGCTTGAGGATTTTTTTTTTTAAAAAAAAAAAAGTTAAAAAAATGATTTTTTTGGGAGGGTCTCATTTTAACCTATATTTCTTTCTTTCTTTTTTATTTTCTTTCTTTCTTTCTTTTTTTTTTTTTTGCAGAACCAGGGATTGAACTCAGGCCCTTGAGCTTGCCAGGCAAGCACTTATTCTACTGAGCCATCTCCCTGGCCCTATATTTGTTTTTCCTACCTCACTCAGGGTTCTTTTTTTGGCCTTCTGTGTTCATATTGTAGGCATACAATTGTTGTGTTCATATTGTTGAATTAGATAGAAACATTATAGGCAGTTAGACAGGGCCAGGCCCTCAAGGGGACAGCACAGAAGACAAGAGACCTTGCAACTGTCAGAGAGACACACGCTTCTGCTGTGGGCCAGACCTAAAGACCAAAGATTGAACAAATACTTACCACCCTAAAGATTAGCATCCAGGATTGATCATCACCTTGAGGAAGCCAGGAAGAGTCACTAATACAACCGCTGTTGGCTGGCTACTGGATAAACTCCTGTTCTATATTTGTGCTCGCTTGCTACATGACTCGCTTCATCTTTTGGTTCTGGATTGAATCAATTTTACCTGAGCAATGGTGCTCATAATCTTATTGATTAACCATAGTTTTGTGCCACGGCATGCTCACCTAAACAAGTTCTCCCTTGTTCTCCACCTTAGACCCACATGGTTTTACCCTATAAAAGTCCCTGGAAGAGACAGCTTCCTGGGACAACCCTCTTTGGCCTCCCTTTTGTCCCTCTCTCTCAGACAGAAGCTTTCTTTACCCAGTAAATATTATGCTGTTAACTCCCATTTGTTCCTAAGATTCATTATTGGTTTTATTTTTATTTTTATTTTTTTAAGTACTTCGCTTTTTTTTTTTTTTTTTTTTTTTTGCATTTTTTGGTATTTTTAAGGAAGGGTCTACAGGGTGTTCAGGGTCTCACTACTAGATTGGACTCTTGATGATCTGCCTGTTTACAGCCTCCCAAGATCATTATTGGCTTTAAAGAACATGAACTCATCCCAGGTACCTTTCAAGTTGGAGTTGCATTCCCCTATATCATTATCTGCATCATCCAATTTTATCAAATGTCCTGCTAAGTCAGTTAGTTGGCCAGAAGACTCCATCCTTGCTTGAGGTCTGGTCACCTTTAGTATCTGATTGGTTCCTCATCCTCTGCCATCCCCTAGATCATGCCTGCTCAGCCTGGCCTGCCTTCTACAGGAATCCCATTAGGAGAGGCTAGGGATACAGCTCAGCAGCACCTGGCAAGCGCAAGGTCTAAAACTTGAATCCCAGTAAAAAAAAAAAAAAAAAAAAAATCCTATTAGTTTGGGGTAGAAAGAATTTCCTGTACACTTAATGTTCACTTTTTTTTTAATGCAGAAAAAAACCTATTTATTCACAAATTACACAATACACAAATATTCATTACACAAAACAGCACATTGCTCAGTACCTGGGAGACTGAGGAAGGAGGATTGCAGTGAGTTTGAAGCTAGCCTAGGCTACAAAGCGAGACCCTGTCTTAACAAATAAAACAAAACACCCAGCATACTAAAGCATCTCTAGATACCTACCCCTGTCCTTTGAGAATATCCCTTATAAAACAAAATAAAATAGCATTTTTATCACTTTAAAATTGACCTGTCGACCCAGGATAATTTTCTGATGATATAACTTAGGGGGGAAATATAATACTTTTTTTTTTTTTAAGGCAAGTGTTGATTTTCTTGTGTGTGGGGATAAGCATTCTATTGAAACAAGATTTTAAGAAATTATCCTCACAAAAATATAGGCCATCATTTACATGCTCCAGCAGTGTTAGGTAAGATTCCTTAACACAAAGCAGCTTTCATTTCTAACAAAATTAATTTTACATCAATAACATCTTCCTGGCTTTCAGAAACAACAGTGCATAACAGTCTGATGCAATTATACTACAATATATAATATAAAAATAATAATTCACATTATCAATGAGAGCATTTTATGAAGGTGACTGTGGCCTTTAAATAAACTATTTAATAGGTCTTTCACACAGTCATGGGACTATACCACAAATGATATTCCAGTTTCGATGTATGTTTTGCTTAAGTTACTCAGTGGCACTCTAATAAGAACATCCCTTCTTATTTTTAGAATATAATTTAGCTGTTTACAATTGTAACTGAATAGTTAAAAAAAAACTTATCTCAAAAAGTAATTTTAAGCATCAGCCAGAAAGTTACAAATAAGAAATAAGTAACTTCAGGGATTTTTAAACACCTAAAAATAAGAGAAAAAAAAATACTGCTTTTCATTGGGATAATAGAGAATTACAATTTATTATGACATATTGGTAAAAGACACTCAACCCTACACATGACTCACTTGTGGTGCGGACACACAGCAAGAAGTAAAACGAAAACCATCGTTCTGACATCTCACACACCTAACAAATACTGGAGCTACCACTGTTACAACTTCCAGGTCAAAATTGAAGCACAAATTAGAATTAAGGAGACTAAAAAAGTGTTCAGAACTCACACGCTTTCTACCAGACTTTCCAAGATTCCACAAATATACAAATGACAACTTTGAATCAACATGAATGTCAGAAATTCACTGTGCAGACTTGACTCAGCAATGAAAGAGTGGCCGGGAGCAAGCAGCAGATTTCAAGGAGGAAAAGTAATCCTACACTTTATTAGAAAACAAAGTGAACATGTTAACATTAAAACTACTGGCCATCAAGTTGTTAACTACTTAAGAACACATTTTTCACGCTGTATCTTTAAAATGCATTCATTCATAAATGAATCTGTTCATCAGTCAAAACAATTTTACTAAGAATTCTAATCTTAAGCATAAGTCATGACTTACGAAAGCATATTTCAAACACAACCATCCTACTGTTTAATTTTCTATGTCTCATCAGAAAGCCATATTTTACAAACAGGAGTTTTGCCCTGTTTCTCCACAGTAAATGCACCTATGTTTAAACATTAAGTACCAATCAAAAAGACAGACTCAACTCCACTATGCATACTGCTTCACCGGGCTTTGATAAACACGGAGCCGTCTGGGGGTTGAGGGGGGCAGCACCCTCTTCCTTTTCCTTTACAGTCTCCTCCGTCCCAGAAGCTGACACAATAACCATTGTTTTATTAGCTGAAACTGTCTCCTGTTTTTCAGCAATAGCTGCGCAAACGGCAACAATCTCCTCACTTTCAAAGTCGTCGTCCAAATCGACTTGGGTGAAACATACGTTTCCTCAGGTGGGGGCTTCCCTTTTTTTCATCTTCTGTGCTACCTTCTGCTGCTCCTGCAGTGTTCTTGCCCAAGAATGGTCTTCTTTCCATATTTCAGGATTCACTGGATAGATGTGAAGGGCTACTTGGAAACTCTGGATGGCCAGGACTATCTCTCCTAATCGAAGCTGAGCTCGTCCCACAGTTTGCCAAGACTCCCATGAATGTGGGTTTGGCTGGACAGCCATCTCCGCTGCATGCACTGCTGGGAACATTTCATTTCATGAGGAGACATAAGGACCTGTGATTTCATCTCATAGAGGGTAGCATCATTTGATGTTAACTGTAGCGCTTCATCCCACTTCTGAATTGCCTCCTGATACCTTTTATTTTCAGCCAAATTTGCTCCTTCATCCTTTAGCTGTCTGCTTTTCTCCGCACAGTCTTCAAGGAGCATTTCCTTCCTGCATTTATTGGCGTGAAGCCAGTTCCGGTCCTCATTCTCTACCACATCCTTCTCATCAGCGGCTTCGGCTTCAAACTGCTGCGAAGTCGCCTTGGAGACCTTCTCACCGATTTTCCTCTTCCACCCAAAGGAAGCCGTTCTCGGCGCCTCGCTCCTCTCACTGCAACACCCGCTCGCCTCCTTTCCCTCCTCTTCCTCTGGCTTTGCACCGCCGACGCCCCAGTGCCCCGATAACCGCTGTCTCAGTGTTTACATTCCACTTGCCCTTTGGTCGCCCTGATGTTCACTCTTGCCAATTTTCCATTCCCTAACCTGACTCTGCTTTGCAGTTGTACATTTCTAATTCTCCAAGCTGCATATTATCTTGGTCAATTTTCACTCATTGCTGGGACAAAATATCTGACACCCAAAATTAAGGAAAGAAAGGTTTATTAAGCTCACGGTTAGTGGAGTTTTCAGTCCATACTCGGCTGGTTCCAAGGCAGAGTAGCACATGGCAGAGAGCAGCAGCTCATGGCAGCAGAAAACAGAAGAACGAAGGGAGAGGCACCAGCTGCAGCTTCTAGCAAGCCTCTCTCCCCTCCTTCCATTAAAAGCAGGCTATGCTGGGGTGAAGAGGATGTTTACAAAGTAAGAACCCTGGCTCTCCCCGCTGAGTTACTTAATTAAACTTTTAAGCTTTTCAAGTTGACACAATGTGTCAACCAGTACACTTATGAAGTTCTTGCTCCGCAACTGTTAAACCCCTTGCAGTGGCACCTACGTCTGTCAGGATGGTCCCTATAGTGTAAGAAATTTCTTGACAGCACAAAAAGGACCCAAAAAGAGGCAAAGAGGACTGTGGTGACCAGGGAACTTCTTGCATGAACCAAGATAAGAGAAGTGTGTGTGGGGGGAACGACTGAGTACTGCTGTGGTGGTTAGTTATTCTGTCCTTGCCTCAGGACAATTTTTGTTTAGGTTGGGAGGGTCTTAGGTATAGACTTAAGATTACATAAATCTAGTGCATGCAAAGTAACAAGTGCTCTTTTTATACAACATATATCTAAAAGGTTAAACAAAGTGGTCAAATATTTTGACACCTTTTTAAATTTGCTTTTGCCATGTAAAGTTTGCTCTATATCTACTGGTTTTGATTAATAATCAAATTAATAAGCATTTTGTTATTACATAAATGAGATACAATTGTATTGGGTGATACATCTATAAATGGTCATTAACACTGTTTCCTAAATTTTAAAGTTCTATAATGTGCTTTAATTCTTGTCAATGCAGAATTGACAAGATTTCTGTATATATCTGTTAAAAACTCAAAATGTTGTCTTAAGAGTAAAAACTAAACTTATGTACAGATTTCTATTTAGTTATGAAGTTAATTATTGCTAACTTCATGGTACATTAAATACATTGGTTTTCCCAAAGGCATATGTTTCTGATGTAGGATGTGAGAACGAAATCATATTGATGACCTCCAAACTGCAGTGATAGGAGAGATTGGGGGTGCCCCGGACAGTGGCAACCAGAGGGAGGTGACTAAGGTGATGACTTTGTCAGAATCCATTTGTGTGGATATGGGGGGGTTGGGTCTGAGATGCCTTGTACTACAACAGAAGGTCCCCAAAGTGGTTTTTGCACACTGAAATGACTTGGCTGGTTGGCTGGCTTTGTCTTCTGCCAGAAATATTAAGCAACATCCCTCTTCCTCAGCTCCCTGCACCAGGCGCCAACGCCCGTTGATCATGCAGTTCACCGAACGACCAGAAGGGGGAGATGGAGAAGCGAGAAAGCAGTCTCCATTCTCGACATTAAAACTTTTTAAAATTTAATTTAATTTTTTATTTTATTTTAATTTTTTAATTGATTGCAAATTGAAAATAAATTATTTAAAAACATAAATGAATATAACAATAAAAATTGTCCAAAATAAAAATGAAAGAATTTACAGATCAGTCGTAATAGTTCACTGTGTCAAAACCAAGAAACTTATGTTCATATAATTAGAATTCTCAAAGTAGAAAGGTGTAGGCAATAAATATTTAAAGATTTAAAATTTCTGAATTTAGTTCAACTTATACTACCACATTTCCAAGAAAAACGAACCTTTTGCAAAAGAAATTTAAATAAAATCATACCGATACACAAAAATGAAATTGTCCAAAACTTATTGTAAAGAAAAAAGTCATTAAAGCATATACATAAAAAATATTAGCTAT
>NW_004524918.1:1017364-1018807 GCF_000260255.1 Octodon degus
TCTCTTTGTCATTTTGTATACCACTGTCTTCTGACCTTTGGTGTAAAGCTTAGATAGAGTTATTACCTTAGCACCAGGTCCGGATCTACGAAGTTCAGATTCCTCCAGGGGGGTGTGGCTTGGATCAGGCTGGGGTCTGGCTGCTGTGTTCCACTTCTTTCTGCTGCAGCGGTTGGAGTTGAACCCTTTGTGTCACTCTGGCAAGATGTTCTGCTCCTGAATCAGCTGGGTGGGTCTTGCCTCTAGCCTCTTTCCAGGGAGCTCTGCTGAAGGTGCCACACTGTGCCTGCACTCTGGGTCAAATGAGGATCTAGTGGGCCCCAGGTGGTCTCATTCTCACGCCAGGCCTGTGCTCTGGGTCTATTCCTAGAATGGAAGGTTGCCTCAGGTAACTTAGCATCCTCCAAGAAAATTCATTTCTCATTGACAATTTTTTAAAAAATTGGCCCGTTTTAATTATTTAAAAACAATACAGCACATCAAATGTCCCTTAAATCTACACTGCAGTTATATCCACATATCGTAAGACCAAAGAGTCCCCTGCCCAGAAGCAGGGGGTTACAAGGAGAAGCTGAAGACGCACAAAGGTGGATGCTGGACATCAGATATCAGCCTTTGTAGGTCACAAGTCTTCCATTCCAACATACTCCAGAGCTTTTTCTTTTCAGTTCAAAATGTTTTATAAGAAGTTTTTCAGAATAATTTCATCCCAGACACTAGCTTTCTTCAATGATACACAGCTTTATAAAATTTGTATTTCCATCCAATGAGACCAAAAAATAATTCTTACTTTTGTCTTTTTTTGCGGGGGAAGGGATAGTGGAAAGCTGTAAAACTATCAGATTCCGCTAAAACTTGAGGAAAAGGAGAAGAAAGAAAAGATTTGGGCTCTGCTGGGTGTTGGTTTCCGCTTGTCTCTTAGGGTATGACTTCCAAAAGTCAAATCCTTAAATCACACTTATGCCACTACAGTGATTAGTGCTAATTTCTTTAAGATGATAAAAAAGGAAAATACCCAATAGTCATAAAAATAGGTTATTTTTGCCCTCACCAAAAGGATACAAAATGAACACATAATCGGGACAGTAACTCTACTGGATCTGCCAACTGATGCATCTGCTTGTCCCTATACAGATTTAAGGGAAACAGACATTAGGTTGTCTCAGTAATGTTATAGAAGTAGCTGGTTGTCTCTGACTAAATGGTTAAACAGCCATTGAATATATTCATCTTTCATTTTAGAGAAATAAAACACTTATTGGTTCTTTATGGAACATTCTGGTACCAAAAAAAGTGATTAAAGTATTACCTTGGGAAATACAGTAAAAAAGACAAATTTTACCATTTAGAATGTTCTAAATTGGTTTAACGATTATTCAAATAGATCCTGAAAATGATATTGGGTGAAATAAAGTATACATGTATTAAGTGAAGACCAGGGCA
>NW_004524918.1:1019622-1024206 GCF_000260255.1 Octodon degus
CGGGGTGATGCTCACTACTGCTGGGGGAACCACGTGGGGGCAGGTTGAAGTGGCTGGCAGAAGCGTCTTGTTCTGCAGCTGCAGGAGGGGGAGGAGGAGGAGAAAGAGCTCCTGGTAGTCCTGGAACAGGCTCTAGCTCGATCCCAGAGTCTGTGGTTCCATTCTTTTTCTTTTCCTCTAGCTGCCTGGGATCTTCCCCATTTGACGCTGAGTCTGTGACCATTGATAATCAACTTATTAAAGGACTTCTTGGCAGCCACTTCCGCAGCCTGCCTTGTGGCAAGCTGGATGAAAGCACACTGTTGCCTCTGTACAACAGTGATGGTCCGGATCTCTCCAAACTGGTAGAAATGATTTCTGAGGTCAGTCATAGTATCACCCAGACCATCAATATACAGTGAAGTGATAATCTGATCCTCAGGCAGGTCTAGACAAGGCATCGTGGAAGCCTGCTTTAGAAGCTTATCTGTCACAGGGTCATTGATTCCATAATATCAGTCTTTAATATTCTGATCAGCAAGGGGAATCATCTGGTCTGTGGGCTTCTCATGTCTGTATGGACACTCCTCTCCTCTCTTATATTCTCCTTTCTTAAACCCAGAAGGAACAAATGTGGGACCAATTCCTTTTGTAGTAGGGTATGGTCCGGGCCAGCTTAAGCATGTCACTGGTGGATGTGGCTTTCCTTAGCATGCCAACCTGGCCATGTTCCATCAGAGTTAGAAATTTCTCTCTCCACATTCTGTGTGTAGTACTTTTTGTTGACATCTGATTTTGGCATGTTGTCTTTAAAATCAGTCCTGCACCTCGAACCTGGATGGGCAGGTTCTAGGTCTAAGAAGTTGGTTTGGCAGACATTCTTCAGTTTGCTGCAGGTTTGGCAGATTCAGTCTTCTTGAAGCATGCAGACCCCAGGACACCAGCAAAATGCCCTGAATGACCTGGCACAGATTTTGCATTCTTTCCCATCCTTCTGTTTGGTCATTCGGATAGATAGGTTTTCTCCAAGACATGTCTGGCATAGAATCATGAAGTCCGTATCCTCCCAGTTCTGCTTGGTGTAGGTGTTGGAACCCAGCGAGGCTGTCCTTTTGAGAGCATAGGGGGGCAGCAGTAGATTCTGAGCTGGGAGGGAGTGACAACATTAAAGACTTCTAATTGAAGGGTAACAAGGAAAAAGTGAAGCGTTTGTAACAAGGGATAATAAGGAAAACGTTGGATTCAATGAATTTTCATAGAATGAACATAATCATGTAATCTGCATTCACCTCTCATGCTCCTTTTTAGTTGTTGCTTTTTCCTTCCCCCAAGATAAACCCTATCCAGAGGTTAATTTGTCCTGCTTTTGTCTATGCATATATATGTGCATTTATATACATGTATGCGCTCTTACAATTTGTGGGCTTTTTTTTTTTTTTTTCCTGAACCGGGGATTGAACTTCGTACCTTGCACTTGCTAGGCAAGTGCTTATTCTACTGAGCTATCTCCCCAACCCTCATATATCTTTCCATTTGTGAATTTTGTACATTGGTCCATCCACAAAGCCATTACATATGTGACCTGTTTCATGTACGTGTAGATGGATTTGTTCTCATGGCTCTGTGGTTCCCACATTGGTCTGTCCTTTCTACTGGTTGGTCTTGTCTACTCACAGGTCGATGGATTTTGAGTAATTTCCAGTTTGGAGCAATTATGAATTGTGAGGCTACAAAACTCTTACATGTCCTTTAGGTGCATGCATACGTATACACATTCTGAGGCTATATAACTAAGTGGCCTCGCAGTTATATATATTTCCTTAATATTATCAGATGTTGCCAAGGTATTTCCCATGCTGAGATGTATACTTACACACTCTTTGGTGTTGCCACTGCATTCTGTTTATACTTGGAATTTTCTATCTTCAAGCCATTCAAATAAGTTTGATTATTCAAAAAAAAGCTTTGCATGCCATAATGAGCAAACCATAAAACTCACCTGCTTTTATAAATTTCTAATAAATTTGCAAATTCTGTAATCACCACCACTATCCAATTTGCGAATATTTCCATAGCCTCAGAAAGTTCTCTCGTGCTCATTTTATTTTGTTTTTTTATGCATCTGATACAACATCTCACTACACAGTTCAGACTTGTGGCGATCTTCCTGTTCTCAGCCACTCCAGTGCTGGGATTACAAGCCTGCACCACCACACCTGGATTTTGGCAGGCTCAGCCCATCCTAGGGGCAGGGCTGGCATGGCTTGTTGTGCCGGGATCAAACTGTGGTCCCTGTGCTTGCCCAAGCAGATGCTTAGTGGGCTGAGCCATCTAGGCGGCCCCTCTTGTGCTTATTTTAGATTTGCTTTTTTTTTTTTTTTTTTCCAGATGAAAGTTCACTACATTGCTCAGGTAAGCCTTAAACTCATAAGCTCAAATGGCATTTTTGCCTCAGCTTTCTGAGTAGCTGGGACTAAGGCAAGTGATAGCATACCCACCTAGATTTGTTCTTAACCTTTTTCTTCTGTAGTCTCTAGGCACCTGTGTCAGGCATTTTGCTAAGTAATACAAGGGCCTTAAAAACTTTGTAACAGGGCTGGGCATGTGGCTTAACATGCGCAGGGTCCTAGGTTCGATAACCAACAACATTTGGTCCTCACAACCTAGAGGGAAGATGGCATGTGAGTACATGGCTTGACTACTGCAACTGTGATTCAAGGGAGGTACTGAACACCATGGCCTGTGTGGTGACTCAGAGGATTTCAGTTTTCCCAAATCTTTAACTGCAAATGTGGTGGAGGGAGGTCAAAATGCAGAAACTGACAAGGAGCTCAGCAGGAACACTGAATGCCAAGCTGAGCGAGGACTGACCACGCATGTCTGGGGAAAGGAGCTTGCTTTCATACGAAGGACAGAGGAAGACGGGTCTGCCTGCCCCACTGAAGGGTCTTTGTTATTTTTTCACTAGTACCTACAGTACTTGGTACAGTGAATTCTAGTGTTAGCTTCTCAGGGGTGCTTTAAAGTACCACAAACCGAGTGTTTAGGTTTGTTTGTTTGTTTTGGTTTGGTTTGGTTTTTTGGCAGAACCGGGGATTGAACTCAGGCCCTTGAGCTTGCCAGGCAAGCTGAGCCATCTCCCTAGCCCCAAAGTGAGTGGTTTAAAACAACAGAAATGTATTCCTTTAAAGGTCTGGGAACTTGAAATCAGAAATGAAGGTGTTAACATGGTCATTCTCCCTTTGAATTCATGAGAGGAGAACTGCTCTCTGCCTCTTCTGCTAACTGCTGGTCATCCTTGGTGCCTCTTGACTTGAACCCACATCACTTCTTTCTCCACTCGTTTGTCACAGGGACCCTTTACCTTTGGGGTTCTGTGAGTGAGTGTGCTGATTATAAGTTTTAATACATTTGTTTTTATTCATGCAAGATTTTAGCTTTGAGCTTTCCTAGGAAAAACTAAAATTCAATATGTAAGATTTAGCAAAGAGATATTCTAGTTAAGAGATTGAGATTCTTTTAAGGTTGTGCTGTCCCCCTGGCATGTATAAATCCACAGCATCGTATTTAGATCTTTGTGAAGAAATGATGAAAATAAGAGCCAGGATATATTGGCCTGGCTGTGATTTTAGTAGAAGCCCCACAAGGTAGGAAATACACTTAGATGCCTTTTCATAGCAGGCTAAGAGCTGGGGGTCAGTGGAACATTGACTCCTTGTGTTGGTGGCCAGCAAATTCAAGAGGAGCCCCAGCTGAGAATCACTGTTGCAGATGATTGATTCAGAGAATATCCAATTCTTTAGTGTTCATAATGTTAGCTAATAGTGTTGTTGTTGGTGTAAGGATAGTTTGTATTGGGTGCTTCATTAAAAAAAAAATGTTTTTGTAGACTCTTAAGTCTTGAACACCAAAAAATGACTTAAAAAAAAAAAAGCAAAACTGAAAATAGATAGTGGGAGGTCATTCCAAGAGGTCTGGACAGAGTCATGTGGAGTGGCTGAACACAGTGGGAAGGCATTATGTGTTCTGTGTAGTTAAGTGTTCTGTTTTCACATCAAGTGTCGGACAACACTTTGACACCAACCCACAAAAGTATTGCCATACTTGGTGAAACTAAAGGGAAAGAGTTTCTTAAAGGAAAATTGAGGAAATTGTTCCTAGTATCTTAGTTTTTGTAACTAACTTTCTAAAACAAATAATTAAACAGCTGCCAGATTTCAAGTTTCACTGGGCCTAGCAAAACATGGCAATCTCTGATGGGGATTTTATCAAAATGGCCATGTTGTCTGGGAGTGATTATTCCCTTTTTCAGGAGTTCTCAGAAAAGAATAAAATCATTCCGTGCATCTCTGAGATGCCACTTAGCATAAATACTGTTAAAAGTCGAGTCCTGTGCACAGCAAGTGCTGGTAGCAGCTCACCACTGACTTGCAAAAGGCAGCCTGTTGCTCTGCATGCTTGGACGAAAGCACAGATATAAATAATCATGCATGGCTGGTGAGATGGCTCCGTGGTCTAAAGCACCTACTTAGAACAAGCTTAGCAAAGCACAGGGACCGCGGTTCAATCCCCCAGCACCACATGCCAGCCAGCCCCGCCCCCTGG
>NW_004524918.1:1024511-1025702 GCF_000260255.1 Octodon degus
CTAGTGACCAAGGCCCCTGGCATGGAGACGGTAACATCTGGTTTTATACGGTTCTTGTTTAAAGGAACAAAACATCCAGTCACTCAGTTTCCCTGTATTATACACCAAGAAGCTTGGTATGCCAGGCAGAGCAGCAAACAATTGGATGACGTCCTCAAAGATGTTACAAAAATGGTGAATGTAACATGGCTCATGCTCCTAATTTTCTTTTTCTTTGGTGGAACCGGGGATTGAACTCAGGCCCTTGTGCTTGCCAGGGAAGCACTTATCCTACTGAGCCATCTCCCCAGCCCCCAATGCTCTCAATTTTCAAGTTTCAAGCCCTGCTTGATGAGGTTCAGGCACAGAATAATGCTTTATTTATGTACAATGTCCTCTGGCTGAGCAGAGGATGCGTCCTGGAGAGATTTGTAGCTTGTTTGGATGAAATTCAGCTATTTATGAATGAAAAAGGGTAGAAATACCTGCAGGTCACTGATACAGCTTGGCACAACAGCCTGATTTTTTTTTTTTTTTTGTGGGGGGAGAAACTACATTTATTTATTTATCTATTTTTTACAACTCAATGGCTTTTGTATTTTATTTTTCAAAATAAAAGCTTACAATGTGAAGCATTCTAATAGTTACGTGTTTTCATTAATGTGATTTCCAAGAAGCCCAAGGTCTCTCCACATGGTGATCTGCTAAACCCATTTCTTCACTGGCACTGTGGAGCTGTTCAACTCTGGGCGTCAGTTTTTCTTTCTTTCTTTCTTCTTTCTTTCTTTCTTTCTTTCTTTCTTTCTTTCTTTCTTTCTTTTTCTTTCTTTCTTTCTTCTTTCTTTCTTTCTTTCTTTCTTTTTTTTTGGCAATTCTGCTTTTTATTCACATTTTTAAAATAGATTTTATGCTACATTTCAGTGTACTTAACAAACAACTACAAGGCATAGGGAAAACAGCATAGAGTATCTTGAGATATCAGAACATTTGTGAGAAAACTGTAGGGTTTTGAAAGAGACCCTGAAAGTAGGCAGCTGAAATATTTTCCAAATCTAAAAATGCATTTAGAAAATTCTACATTTGCTGACCATCCTACAAGCCACCAGGAAACCTACAAGGAATTTTCTAGAATTGTAGTAGCTACAAAGGAGAATTTTAGTAACAGATTATAGATTTTTATAGTTCTCTAAGATGCAACCAATACTTGTTATG
>NW_004524918.1:1026057-1027606 GCF_000260255.1 Octodon degus
CACTTACACAGCTGAGCTTCCTCCCCAGCCCCTTATTTTGTATTTTGAGACAGAATCTCACTATGTAGCTCAGGCTAACTTTGAACTCACTATGTTGCGCAGGCTGGCCTTGAACTCATGCTGATCCTTCTGCCTCAGGCTCCTGAGTGCTGGGATTATAGGAGTGCACCACCATGCTTGGCTAACCCTGTGTTCTCTTCTCCAGATAAAGCCAAGTAGGAAGAACTTGATCTTTTGTGCTATTGGAATTTCAAGAAAACCCTGTGTGAAAAAAACAATCCTATGACATGTGTGCAACACTTGAGAAGATAGAGTGTGGAGGGGTGGCGAAGGACCACGTGGCTGGTCATTCTGAAAATGAAATCCTTAAAGTGTGGAATTTTCTGCCAAATAATTTTAAGTCAAATAATTAAAAGCACTGGGGATTGCTTTTCTTTCTCTAGATCATCCTGTGCTTGTGGGCAGCTGTTTTCAGCTTTGAATATATATAATATAATTCAGCTTTGAAGTATATTAAATCTGATAATGGAACAGACTAACAGATGACTTGAGCATACATGTATTGCTCTGAAACTAATACAGTATGAGCCAAAGTATGACACATTATGAGCATGCGTACAACAGCAAAGATAATGTTAATTGTGCAAAAGCACGGCAAATGCAAACTTTTTCCTTGCTATAAAAGGCTGTTTGTATCATTGAAAGCTATGCTATTGTGTTTTTCTTTTAAGACAAAAGAGTTACTGTATGAGTTGTTTTTTCTAAGACAAAACCTCAGTATTCAGGTTTAATTGCAGAGTTGTCACTTTGTGATAAATAAATGGGTTTGGGGTTGTAGTTTGGGCACTTGGTCTCTCCAAGTTTTGCCACCACAGAGCCAGGCGGCCCGAGGGGCGAGGATCCCTTCCCCAGGCCTCTGGCACTCACTGGGGCCCCAGCATGGATAGGACATCAAACACCATCTAGCTGGGGAGATAGCTCAGTAGAATAAGTGCTTGCCTGGCAAGCACAAGGTACTGAGTTGATCCTTAGTAACACACACACACACACACACACACACACACACACACACACAAAAGAAAGAAAGAAAAAGAAAAAAGGAAAGAAAGAAGAAAAGACAAACACACCATTTAGTTTCTCAAGGCAGACCCCAGCCTGCAACATCGATTCCCTGGGAACAGTGAAAGTAAGCAACTGAGCTTGAGACTCAGCCAAACAGGATTCTGCTGGCCTGGCAGGGGCAACAGTTGGTTCATCTAGCTTTTCTATCTAAAAACTAGGAAGTAGAGCATATAGTTCAAGACTTTACATTTAGGTTTTCAGTTCACTTCTAATCAATTGTTACATGAGATGTGGAAAGGATCCAATCTTATTATTTTGCAAATGGATGTTCATTTTTCCAGCAACATTTATTGAAGGTACTCTTTCTTCTCTTTTGAACAGTCTTGACCTTGACATTGATGAAAGAATCACCTGACCATAGATGTTTGTGTGACATAGATGTGTCTGTTTTATATTCTGAATGCTCTTCCACTAATCCATATGTCTA
>NW_004524918.1:1028926-1029596 GCF_000260255.1 Octodon degus
TCTGTGGTTCCATGGTCTTCTTTGGCTTCCCATTTGTTTCAGATAATCTTTAATATCCTTCAGTGATTGTTTACTGTTTTCACTGTACTGCCTTTGTTAAATTTATTTCTAAACATTTTATTATTTTTTGTTATATTATAAGTGGAATTTCTTGGCTCACAATTTTATTTATTTTTTGGGGTGGTACCAGGGATTGAACTCAGGACTTTGCACTTGCCAGGCAAGCACTTATTCCAGTGAGCTATCTCCCCAGCAGTGTAAGTGGAATTTCTTAAAAATTCCTTTTTGTATTATTAGTAATCTACAGAAATGTAGCTAATAGTTGTATATTGATTTTGTATCATGTAACTTGGCTGAATATATTTATGAGCTCCAATATTTTCTGGGTTTCTTAGGATTTTTTATCTAAAAACAATTATATAATCTCAGAATAGAGAAGACTTTGATTTTTTCTTTTTTGGATAATATTTTAAAAAATCTTTCAATTTGACCCAGAGCGAAGGCCCGGCATGTGAGTGAGACCGCCCGGGGCTCACCGGATCCTCATTTGACCCAGAGTACAGGCCCAGCATGGTACCCTTCAGCAGAACTCCCTGGAAAGAGGCTAGAGGCAAGACCCACCCAGCTGATTCAGGAGCAGAACATCTTGCCAGAGTGACACAAAGGGTTC
>NW_004524918.1:1032311-1035237 GCF_000260255.1 Octodon degus
TCCTGTCTCAGCCTCCCCAGTGCTGGAATTACAGATGTGCACCACCACATCCAGTTCCAGGACTGGTGCAGCATGTGGTGCTGGGGATTGAACCCAGGTCCTTATACTTACTGGGCAGGTGCTTAGACCACTGAGCTATCTTTCCAGGCTGGATAATTTTTATCTTTTTCTTACTTGTTTGTTTTAGCTTAAAATACCAGCACAATGATCAACAGAAGCAGCAAAAGTGGGAGTCTTATCTTTTCCTGATCCTTGCTGCAAAGATTTCATTTGCTTATCACTACATGCAATGTTCCCTGTATAAATTTCATAAATGCCCTCTATTGGGTTGGGGAATTTCTTTTATAATTTTCACTTTGTTGAGTGTTTTGTTCTAGAAAAGGTGTTGGATTTTCATTGCCATTTTTCTGAGCTCTTCCAAAATAAAGAAAACGAAGGAACACTTCATAAGTCATTGTAGAAACCCAGCATTACTCTGAAAGCAAAGTCAGATACAGGCATCACAGATCAGTATCGCTTGTGAGTATAAGACTCTGTAGCAGAATAGTAGTAGGATGTATTCTGAGTAACATGTATAATTATTGCAGTCACAAAATTCCTAAATCGTGAAAGCATGCATTTAGCAGCATGTTTGTACATATATCACTTAAAAGGGTAAAAATAAAAGGAAAACAATTCAATATCTGATATCAAAGTTAAAGTTAAATTATGATAAAAGGTGTACAAGTTGAAGCATATATGCAAAACCCACAAGCAACACTAGCGATCAAGATTTCCCATTGGTAGGATCCAGAATGGAGGACCCACAAGAGGAGACATTTAATTTGGCTTACAGCTTCAGGGGATTAGATCAGTGCTTTGCCGATTCCAAGGCCAGAACACCATGGCAGAAGGGAGCGGTAGGCAAAGCTGCTTAGTGCACGGCAGCTGGGAAGCAGAGTGCAGAACAATGTCAGAGAGGAAGTGGGCCTGAGACCAGAGGCAGCACCTTCGGGCACATTTCCATGAACCATTCAGGCAAACCTGGGAGCGTACTTTACTAATCCCTTGGACAGCTCTCCAGCCAATCAAGTTGACAATTAAAATTAATCATCACACAGCAAAAGCTTCTATGTGATTTAAATATGTGGATGCATACATATGTATTCTTTCCACTTTTAAAATTATCTTGGGGGCCTGCCCCTTAGCTCAGTTCTTTAAGTGGCTGCTTCAGCAAAGCAGTCAGGCTCAGGTTGCTGTGGTTCTGTCCTGGCAACTCAAGCCAGCCAAACCTGCCCTGAAGGCATGCGGAGCCAAAAAAAAAATTATCTGCAAGGCCAAAAATGCTGAGTTTTATGTAATGCTAATAACCTTTCCTCAGGTTACTTTTATAAAATCAAATAAAGAAGACTATAAAAATATAAAAATAGGGTTTAAAAATACTCACAGGGAAAAAAATACAAAAAGAGCAAGAAATTTTAACTCTGAACAATCACTTTGAAAGACAATTTAATAATTTCTTAAACATCCATGAACCATGTGATGTAACTTCACAGCTAAGTATTTTCCCCAAGGAAATGAAGGCTGTATCTATACAAACACTTGTACAAGAATGACTGTAGCAACTTTATCTTTAAGGTCAAACCTGGAAACACTCAAGATCCTGAGCTCAATTCCCAGTACTGCAAACAACAACAAACAAACTGGAAACAATACAAAGGGCACCACCAGATGGGCTCATGGACAATTTGTGGCTCAACCGCTGACAGGAACAGCACACAGGAAATCCAACATAGTTATGAAGACTCAATAAGCCCTACTAATTCCTCCCAAAAGACAAAACAAAATCAGACAAAAGCACCCTGCTTACTGGATGGTTACAGATCTGTCACCTCTACAAAATACAAACTTCCTCAGAGACAAAAAGAAGATGCTTTGCTTGGGATGGGGGAACCAAATAATTACAAGTGGTCACCAGGAAGCACAGAGGGTGATGTATGTACGTGTTCATCATCACCTCTCGGCTGTCAAGATTCTATGTCAAGATTTATCTAATTTTGTACATTAAACATGTCAGGTCATTTTTTAAACATATCAGTTCATTGTATGTCAATTATATGAAATAAAACTGCTTTTAAGAAAAAGCTCCTTGGTCTGGGGAGATAGCTCAGTGGTCTAAGCACCTACCTGGAAAACGGCTTAATCCCCGGTACTGCACACCATGCAGGCCACTGAGACCAGGCGTGGAGGCGCACGCCTGTAATCCCAGTGCTGGGGAGGCTGAGACAGGAGGATCACTACAAGTCCTAGCTGTGTAACGAGACCCTGTACCAAATAAATAGATAAATAAATAATTTTTTTTAGTTTAAAAGAAAGAAAAAGCTTCTCATCTGAGCCACTCACTACATACAGTTCATCATTATACGTATGTATGTATGTATGTATGTGTGTATGTATGCATGTATGTGTATGTATGCATGTACGTGTGTATGTATGTGTGTATATATGCATGTATGTGTGTATGCATGTATGTGTGCATGTATATACATGTACATGTATGTATGTGTGCATGTGTGTGTGTATGTATGTGTGTATTTACTTTATCTTTTGCAGTTCTTGGGATTGAATCCAGAGCCTTGGTCCTGAACTACATCCCAGCCTTTTTTTCTCTCTCATTTCCAGAAAAGTCCTTGCTAAGTTGCTAAGTTAAGGTTGGGCTGGAACTTCACTACATTTGTTAGCATTTTTGTATACTGAAGTATAACAAATATAACTAAATTGAGAAACCTCAAGTAAATCAATAAATACAATTTAATAAAGAAAAGCTGGGTGTGGTGGGCCATGCCTATAAAATCCTGCCAGGTAGGATGCTGAGGTGGGAGGACTGTATCAAGTTGAAGGCTAGCCTACTCTTTATAGTGAACCGAAGGCCAGGCTGAACTATACA
>NW_004524918.1:1036147-1037512 GCF_000260255.1 Octodon degus
CTCACCTGCTTCTTTGTGGAGGAAACCCTGCCCTCAGGGAGGCAGCTTGCGACATGGGGCTCTGACTTCCAGGCAAGGCCACCTTGTAAGTCAGCTCCTTTTCCTCTGCAAACTTGACATTTTGGCAAAGGAATCTTGTTTAGTATCAGATTAACAAGTGTCCAGTTCCTGAAGAGCTCATTTCCTCCCCTTCTCCTCAAAGATCAGGGTAAAAGAAAGCTTATTTGTGTACACCTGGGTTCACTTGGACTTTTTTTCAGAACACAGTTTTATTGGGGAAGCAACTCAAGAAACTACGCGACTATCTATCCTCACCTCCCATGCAGTTAAGAGTGACCAGGATTCAAGCTGATGATATGTGAGCACAAGCAATGTCTGAAGTTTGGAGAGCATCTTGGGCGAATCTTCGTAGTGGCCCTTTGTGCTTTGTTCTTTCCTCCTAAAAACTCCTAGAACCTTGAAATGGAGCATCGGCGGCCATGAATGGCCTGGAGGATGGAAATTAGTGCTAGGTAGTTCTAGGGCAGCGAGAGAAGAGAGGAAGCCATGGGGACCTATCAGTCAGTGCAGATGCCTGCCCTAGAGTTCTGTTACAGGGGAAAGAGCTCTCTCCCTCACCTGTGCTCTAGTTGTTCTGGGTTTTTGCTCTATGGGCAAAACAGATCCCAACAGAAAATTGTTGTGAATCACTGGGTGAACTTGGCCTGGACTCTTCCTTGGAGACACAGGTACTTTTGTCTGCACAACAGCGCTAAGGGACACAGGTACTTCTTAAGGTCCAGTGCCTCAACCTCCTCACACTCAAGTTCTCTTTTTAATGTAGTTCAGGGCAAGGCACTGCACTCAATTCCCCGAAACAGAATGAAAAACAAAAAACAGAAAAACAAACAACTGGGAGCTCTGGGGAGGGCAGAGACTTCATAGAGCGCAATGTGCCTGAAGTGTCTCGAGCCTTCACACCTTTATTGGGCACTTTAATTAAAAAAAAAAAGATCAAATTCCTGGAGGGATCAGAAAAGTAGTTTGTTCATCCAAGGATACAAAGTCTCAGTCATAATGGAGAAGAAATTTTTCATGACCTACTGAACAGCATAGTGACCACAGTTAATAAGAAGCATATTTTTCAGTTTGCTAAACAATGGTATTTATAATCCTAATCATTGTAAAAGAATTTGTAGGTCAGTAAGGTGGCAGATTTATTAATTGAAATGAATCTTTCTATAAGGTATCCATTGATCAAAACAGCACATTGTGGCCCATAAATATGCATAATTATTGTCAAATACCTGTAACCCCAGCACTCTGGGAGGCTGAGGAAAGAAGACCATAAGTTTAAACCCAGTCTTGGTGGGGGGCAGCCAGATA
>NW_004524918.1:1062019-1063069 GCF_000260255.1 Octodon degus
GGACAGCTTCTCCGTGGGTAATCATTTCCCCGACCAAAGGGTCTCTATGTCTCTGCGTAAGAATCTCATCAATCAAGTCCCAGTATGAAAATGCTGTGATTGGGACTTTTTCAAGGCCAAAAACTCTTCAATAATCCTGTAATGCATCACCCACTTGTTTTTACCCTTAGAATTGATCGTGCCCTCCAATGGGAACCATGGGAAAACCTTATGAATAAACTTAAAATACTGTAATGATTCCTTTTCTTTTACCTTAATCCCTTGTGTCTTAAGTGCCTTACTGAGGCTTTCCACAAAGAGTTCATGCTTGCTTAATGCTAGACCCATGCTGGAAAAGGGGAAGGGGGTTGCCATTCACTCACCGTGGCTCCAGAGGCGCAGCAGGCACTCGCGCTGCGTTGGCCTCGGAATTCACTTTCACTATCGGCTTCCTACCTGGGCTCTGGAACGGCTCCCTCCTTAAATCCTCCGTGCCAGGCCTCCACGTGGGGCGCCACTTGACTGATCAGCCTGCAGGGATTGTAAGTGTAATGTAAGCCTCTCAAACAGTCGAGTTTCCAGGTCCAAAATCACATTGGAAGATTTAGGAGCAAATGTGGACAGCTCATTATTATCAGGGAAGGCTGGCAGCTTCATTTTACTCATATGACAAAAAGTAAGGAACTTCAATGTTTATTGGTCTGGGTAGATACTTTCACAAACTGGGTTGAAGCTTTCCCTTGCAGAACAGAAAAGGCACAAGAGGTGGTAAGAGACTTAATCTCAGAAATCATCCCTAGATTTGGACTTCCAAAGAGCTTACAGAGTGGATAATGGACCTTCCTTTAAAGCAAAGATCACACAAAATGTCTCTCAAGTGCTGGGTATTCACTATCATCTCCATTGTGCATGGAGGCCACAATCATCAGGAAAGGTAGAAAAAGTAAATGAAATTCTAAAGAGACATCTTGGTAAAATGGCTCAGGAGACCCGTCTGCAGTGGCCTCACTTATTGCCTTTAGCTCTGATTAAACTAAGGAATACACCTCAAATCTTAGGCCTCAGTCCTTT
>NW_004524918.1:1065770-1066239 GCF_000260255.1 Octodon degus
AAAATTCATTCTTTGGTTTTAGAGAACACGAACTGATTCAGGCCAGGTTGGGAATCTCACGTCCCTAAATCAGTACTATGCATATGTACATGCTCCCCAAGGTCATGTAAACTTCACATGCTGCAGGTAGATACTACCAATAAAATAACACTGCACAACAGACATAAGACCCTTTCTTCGGAGACAGTGGGCCCTTTGTGCAGATGCATCTCGAACAAAGGTGCAGCTACGCTGAGGCCAAGAGGAAATTAATGATTCCATGAGTTTTGATACATTACAACATAAAATTTCACAGCATTTTTCACTCTACAGAAATCCAACAAAAATGAGCACAGATCTTCCTGTGTGCCGCCCATCCAAGATGCCCAGAAGAAGCTCACTCTTGGAGGAGCCAAGTGAATCCACATTTCAGGCATGTGGTGGTTACTGAGTCATGGAACAGAAAGTGAAAACCAAGCTCAGGCAAATC
>NW_004524919.1:0-873 GCF_000260255.1 Octodon degus
TTCTATATGCTTCTGTTATCTGAATATCAGATTGTTTCCCCATATTTGGGAAGTTTTCTGTTATTGCTTCCGTACATATTCTTTTTATATCATTTGTATTGACTCATGTTGTTTATCTTTGCATCATCTTGCAGGTATTGAATTATTTTTTCCTGCATCCCACTTGTGTTTAGGAGTTCTTTTCTTACTTTTTCACTAGCTACAATGGTGTCTTTAAGGTTTGAAAGTCCATTCTCACTTTCATTCAAACGGTTTTGCCAGCTTGTGATTGAGGTTTTAAATTCCTATATGTCACTTTGGATCTGCTTCATGCATTCTATTTCTTTCTTTCATTGCTTATTTAAGGATTCCGTCATTTTTACATTCAGCTCTTTTTTTTTAAATCAGTGTATTCTTTAGAAGCATTAGTACTTCTTTCATTATAGCTATCATTTCTTTTTTTTACTTCAGAAATTATTTCTGATCTGATTTCCTCTATACCTTTCTGCAGTTGTTTCTTTACTTCAGACACTATTATTTCAGAGATTTCAGGTGTGTGATTTCCAATTTCTTCTATGCTAGTATCTTCTGCATTTGTTCTGGGTGAGCTCAGGGCCTGACAATGCATCTTGCTCCTTCTTTTGTCATTTTATATAGCACAGTCTTCTGACCTTTGCTGTAGAGCTTAGATAGGGTTATTACCTTAGCAGGAAGTCTGGATCTACCAAGTTCAAACTCATCCAAATGGGAGTGGCTTGGATCTGATTGCTCTGCTCCACTTCTTCCTGCTCCAGCCCTTAGAGCTGAACCCTCTGTGCCACTCTGGCAAGATGTTCTGTTCCTGAATCAGCTGGGTGGGTCTTGCCTCTAGCCTCTTTGCAGGGAGTTCTGCTG
>NW_004524919.1:1938-3632 GCF_000260255.1 Octodon degus
GCATTATTATTTTTTTCACTTTCATTTCTTCTGGGCACACTCTGGTTACTTTCACTATCACTCTGCATATTTTAAAGATGGATTTTTCATTTTTCTTTTCTTTTTAGGACTGAGGACGGAACTGAGGACGGAACTGAGGACCTTGCGCTTGCTAGCCAGGCATTTACGCTACTGAGATATCTCCCCAGCCCCTGATGTGCATATTTTTGTCACTGCCACTCTGCACTTTCTTTTTACCACCATGTTTGTTTTGCTTGTTCTTTGGAACCACACTGGATTGAATAATACTGTGCAGTCCTGTGTGTGCTAAAGTGCACACAGAAAAGCTTCACAGTAAGTGTGCATGGTGTGTTCATGACTGCGATCTCAATGATGGGAGGCTGCAGGAAGATGGTTGTGTTCATGCTCATCCAGAGGTACCTCATCACGGTCATCATCTTACATGGAATTCAAAAATAGAAGCAAAACTGAATTTTGAACTGCATTGTTTGCTAACAAAAGCATTCTTGAACTGAGGTATTGCTCTACTCTACTCATCATGAGAAAAGGTTTTTATAAAGTGAGCCTTCTCCTGTTTTGACTTTTTGGCAGACACTCACTTTCCTTTCTGTTTGCAACATGACTTGAAGCAGTCTGAGGCATCCTCAGCAAATATGGTCATCTGGACTTTCTGACCTCCAGAATGATGAGCCAACATAAACCTCTTTTCCTTAAAAGTTACCCAGCCTCAGGTTTCCTATTATAGCAAAAAAATAGACTGAGCCAAAATATATCCAGAATGCTTTGTGTGCTTATCTGTACTCAAAGTACAGTATGATGATTGGTTCAGAGTACGGTAGTCCCACTCCATTTTGCAGTTTGACATCAGTTTGTGGGTTTCCAAAAAATATTAATCTAAATTATTTGTTGTGGATTTTTGTTATATTGAGGGATTTTGCAGTACCAGATGGTATATGTATTTTGTTAAAATTATGTAGGTTTACAAATTTAGAAAATAGTTAAGAACAATAGAAGTGATTAAAAAGGGTGGGAAAAATTTATAAGTGTGGGAAGGAAGGATTTATAAAGCCTTAAAATATATACAAATACTAAAATAAATATAATGTTGCTACTTCACTGATTTTCACTTATCATGAGGGTGTCTGGAACATAACCTCCAGGATAAGTGAGAGACCACTGTAGTCCCTTAAATATTTATTAACTGAATGAGTGTGAATATTTCTTTAGTTATTCCCTGCCATTGGAGATTTAGATGCTATCATAATTTTGTAAAAAAACGACACAGTGCTTCTCATATCCATGAAACAGAATACAAGTGAGCTAACTATCCCAGTCTCTACCCCTCCTATTAGCTCTCTTGCTGAAGTTGTTGCTATTTTTTAAAATCATATTTGCTTTGAGGTTATTCTGTGCAGTTGATGAATATCTTGCTTGTTTACTGAGTGATGCATCTTTGTCACCTCCATCTGCCCGCAATACCTTCAAGATTTCCATGAGCACCTCTCTCCCCAGTCTATGTGGGCTCTTTGTTTGCCACACTGTCCTGAACTTAAACCTCAAACAATCACAGTAGCTGGCCACAGTTCCACTTGACCCAAGGAAGTAGGATAAGAAGGCTATGCAATGACTGAGCTCGTCATGTGTGTGGGTTATAGGTCTGAAGTCTAGATATTACTTTCTGGTCATTGTAACAA
>NW_004524919.1:6574-7181 GCF_000260255.1 Octodon degus
GTAGGGATCCTCCTGTTGCAAGCTTCTCAGCACTGGGATTACAGGCCAGCATGATGCTCCCTGGGATCAAACCTGAGTCCGTGCTTTTACCAGGTAGGTACTTAGACTCCTGACCTATCTCCCCTGCCTCTCTTCATGTGTTTTATAGTTTCATTAAAATATTTTGCATATCTTCTTTGAGGGTTTATTGTAGCATATGGCATACAGTATCAGCTCAGTTTGCTTTTTCAATCTAAATTACCAGATGGTCCTCTCTTAATTATTAAAGAGCCTATATTTACCCTGCTTTAATAATCTAAGTTTTGAGATACACGTAATGTCTGATATACTTATTTGTCTAGTTTCTCGGATTCTTCAGTTTCCCAGATAATTTTACAGTTTTATTTTTGATGGGAATATAAGACATATTCTTTATAAAATTTCAGGAAGAAAATACACTAGCAATTTTTGAAATTTATTTATTTATTTTTCTGTATTTTAAGGAAGGGTCTACAGGGTGTTCAGGGTCTCACTACTAGATCTGACTCATAGTGATTCTCCTGTTTACAGCCTCCCAAGTTCTGGGATTACACGTGCAGGCTGCTATGACCAGTCTCAATTTCAGTCT
>NW_004524919.1:7536-9143 GCF_000260255.1 Octodon degus
TTAAATTTATTTTTTATTTTTTTATTTTGGCCAGCTCAGCCTGCTCTGAGAGCAGAGCTGGCGTGGCAAGTGGTGCCAAGGATCGAACTGCAGTCCCCTGAGCCTGCCTAAGCTTGCCTAAGCAGGTGCTTTAAACTGCTGAGCTATCTTGCCAGTCCTCCAAATTCAGTCTTCTAGATACATATAAAAGCAACACTCAAAAATCAATAGCATTCATGTACACAAATAAAAACTCACTCAAAAGAGAAATTGGGAAAACCATACCTTTCATAATAGCATCAAAAAATGAAATACACAGGAGTCAGTCTAACAAGGGAAGTAAAAGACCTTAAATTGAAAAGTGCAGTACTCTGAAATTGGAGATCAAAGAAGATATCAAAAAATGAAAAGTTATCTCCTGATCTTTGGTAGGAAGCCCAACATAGTGAAAATGGCCATACTCCCAACATTGTTGTATATAGTTAAAGAAATCCTGAGCAAAATAGCAATAGCATACCTCATAGAATTAGAGACAACAATCTTAAAATTTATTTGGAACCAGAAAAATTCTGGGAAGTAAGACAGGGAACACCACAATCCCTGACCTTATATTATACTAAAAAGCTATTGTGGTGAAAAAAACATGCTACTGGCAAAAAAGCAGACTGTAGATCAACAGAACAAATTAGAAGATGCAGAAACAACTCTAAGCACACTTAACCACCTTATCTTCAGCAAAGGGCCCAAACACCTTAACTGGAAGTAGACAGCTTCTTTAATAATTGGAGTTTATGCAAAGATTACTGTCATGTGATGTCTTTAACTCTTTAGGGGAGACACCACAAGGGGAATAGCTGGGTCAAATGGGACAGAGTATTGGAATAAAATGAGTTGAGCAGTAAGAAGTGAAAGAATATTAGAATTACAGATAAAAATAACAACCGCCATCCATAGGGAGAAGGTTGAATATTCAAAGAAGATACCATTTTGCACTGCAGCAGGCTGAAATCTGGATCTTTCTGAAAAGGGCACAGTGAACTCTGCTTCCTTTCCATGGGTAATTGTCTGCTGCTATGTGGTTTTAGAGATGTCACACCCCCCCCACACACACAGTGTTTTAGGTAATCTATGCTCTGGTTGATAGAGAAATGCACTGTTTTATCAACATGAGTTTTGCTAGAAAAGCTCTCACTCAAGATTGAATAAAACTGGCCTTCATGCACTGAAGGAATATGGAGCCAGGTAATGAACACGCAGGACAGAAGCAGAATCTAGAGAAAGAGAGAAAGTTTTGTCCAGAAAATTGGCCCAAATAGTGGAGCAACTAGCTTGCAATTTCTGAAGGCTGACAGTTTTTTGGTGATACTGACAGAAACAGACAGCTTAACAAAGACATCAAGGAGGAACAAAATCAAGGACAATCCTGCTGAAACCACTGTTACCTCAGAGGTGTGGTACACATGCTTATTGAGCAGACACCAGAAGCATCACAAAGTGGAGGACATCGATTGCGCTGAAATATTCCATCCAGCCACTAAGCACGTGAGAATGCAGCAAAGATAATAAACACTAACAATTGTGAGGGCTGAGGAAGTAGTGTCAAGAGTTGCTACATTCTTGTGTGGATG
>NW_004524919.1:9453-10648 GCF_000260255.1 Octodon degus
AACAGCTATTATAAATATGTTTTTAAAAATTAAAGAAAGTGATACTTAAAGGAGTGAGATCATGACAATATTTCATTAAAAAGAGAGAGAAAAATATAAAAATCAAGAGCAAAATTAAAAATACATCATAGGAAGCAGGTAACGTTTTGTACTACAAATATAGAAAAAATAATGAAGGAAAGGAATCAAGAATGGGTGGGAGAAGTGATGTAGCTCAGCAGCATAGTGTCTTCCTGGCAAGTCTGAGGCCATGAATTGGATTCCAGCTCCTCTGTACCCAAAGAAAAGGGGAAAGGAAGAAGGTAAGGAGAAAGGGATGAAAAGAGGAATGAACAAATGTTATGCACATGTTCGAGCCATGCACAAGGCAATGTAAACACTGTGTATGACACACATGCAGAAATAAAATAAGAAGTGTTTAAAAAGAAATAGAAAATAGTGTCTAAACAGTCAACTAAACTGAAATGATAGAATTAGCAAGTACAATAACAAATACAAGATGGTCATTACAATGATGTAACCATGTGTATGAGCTCTAATAATGAACATATAACTTAATCCAGGGCTGATGGCTCATGCCTGTAGTCCTAGGTTCTCGGACCAGTAGAAGACCATGAGGTTAAGTCTGGTCTGGGAAACTCAATGAGACTTGCCTCGAAATATCTCATTGGTGGAATGCTTGCATTACATTTTTAAGGCACTGAGTTCTACCTTTAGTATCACAAAAAATACTTCTGATAGCATATCGTTATAAATTACGTCTTATAAAGATTGGTATACTGTCAAGGTGGTATAGCTACAGAAAACACAGTAAATGAATATAAACATAGCCTCAAAGAAATGGAGGACATTACCGGATGCAGCAACATATATATTTTTTCTGTTGACATTTCTATATCAATAGGAAAAGAATGAGAAAAAGTTCCTCTCCCAAATTCAAAAAATAATGACAGTAAACTTCCTAAATTTGGTTAAAAATATTATTCTAGAAATCCAAGAGGCTGAGTGAATCGAATATTGAAAGAATAATTGATTCAGATTCTTTGAAAACTCTTTTTTTTCAAAATTTTATTGATAAACAGCAATGAGACAGTTTCAAATCAAATCGGAAGTATAGTTTCAACAAATAACACACTGCATATATTCTTCTTAGTGGTTAATTGCTGTACAAGATGCGGACTTGAGATCCTATTTA
>NW_004524919.1:17328-19664 GCF_000260255.1 Octodon degus
GCTGTAGTTGTAATCTTCGCACGTACTGAAGTTCTGATGCAGCTCTACAAAGTTTGGACTTATCCAGCTGCGTGTGGCTTGGGTCTGGCTGCTGTGCTCAGCTCCTTCCCACTGCTGCCTTTGAGAGTGAACCTGTTGTTCCCCTGTAGCAAGATGTTCTGCTCCTGGACTAGCTGGGTGGATCTATCCTCTACACTCTCTGCAGGGATTGCAGCTGCAGGGTTACAGCCAGGAATGTATGCCAGGCCTGAGCTGTGCCTGGGGGGTGCAAGGTGAAGTAGGGCAAAGAGAAAGCTCTCCCACACACTCACTGGACCTGGGCTAAGACTGGTCTGGGGGTTCCATGAACACTGCAAAATTCCTACTCAGCAGGCGGTGTGGGGAGTTGCTGCGGAGTGGTGGGGGGCGGCCCGAGGGGGTGGAAGTGGGTCCCGCCCACTCTGCGCCCGGGCTGAAACTGGTCCCGCCGGCGCAGGGTAGCAGGAAGCTCTCCACACACTCACCGTACCTGGGCTAGGACTGGGTGGAGGGGGGTGGGTTCCCGGAAGTCGGTAGAAATTCCTACTCGGAGGGCGGGGTGGGGAAGGTACTGCGGAGTGGTGGGGGGCGGCCCGAGGGGGTGGAAGAGCATCAGGCCCACTCTGCGCCTGGGCTGTGATTGGTCCTGCTGGCCCAGGGTAGCAGGAAGCTCTCCACACACTCACCGGACCTCGGTAGGCTGAAAACTCTTTTTAGTAGTAGAATAAAAGGTAAAACTTCTCAGGTAATTCCATGAATCAGATACAATGCTGATAATAAAGACTAAGAAAAAAATTGATCACTAAATCCTAGCAAACAAAATCTAGCAACTTATGAAAGGAATTATAAAGCATTGCCAAGGGAAATTTATTTTATAGATGCAAAGTTGCTTAAACACACAAAATTTAGTTAATAAAATATATCACATCCATAGAATGCAAGACAAAACCTATATGATCATTTCAGTAGATACTGATAGTGTGCTGACTAAACCCCAAGTTCTTTCGTAACAGAAACACTTAGCAAAACAAAACAAGAAAATCTAATAACTTTCAGATAAAGGCTATCTATTCAAAATGGAAACATGTCTACATCTTACTTATGGATGCAAATCAATTTTCTATTGTGCAATACTTAAATACCACAGATCAAGCAATTTAAATAGTAATTTACATATCACCCTATTGTTCTGTGGGTCTGAAATATACAATCTAATTGTGAAAAATGGTTGATTTTTATTGGCTGACATCAACGTGCCAGTGGGAAGCAGTCCTTCTATATCCTCCAGGGAAGAATTTAGTTTTTTTTTTTTTCTTTTCTTTTTTGTGCTTCTAGATGCTACTCACATTCTTTGCCTTGTGATACTTACAGTTCATTTTGTGGTTTAACTGGGTCATGAGATGCATCATGAGATGCATAGATATCTGTTCAAACATAATTCTGGGTGTGCTTCTGAGGTGTTGCTTGTGAAATGAACATTTCAATTTGAAGACTGGGCAAAGCATGTGACTGTCAATTTGGGTGTGATGAATACAATCAATTGAAGATGTGAATAGAACAAAAAGTAGCATATAGCAAAAGAACTGTTCTTATCTGACCACTTTGAGCAGGAACAAGGAACGAGGTTATTTTCCTGTCAAGAGACATTGTTATGGTTTGTGTCTAGTTGTCCCCTCAAAGTCTCAGGCAGTCATGGGCGGGGACTTCTTGAATTTGAGACTAACTCATGATCCACTGGGATTATGAGTCTTAGTACTGCTGGGATTATAAGTGTGAATATGTCCTTCAGCCTTGGGTGGATAGCATGAATGTAAAATAAGAGAGATAGAGAGACACTCTCTCTCTGTTGCTATTGTTGCTGTTCTGCCGCCATGAACTGCTGCTCTCTGCTATTGCTAGTGTGCCTTAGAGCTAGCCAAGTATGGACTGAAACCTCCAGTAGCTGTGAGCTAAGTAAACCTTTCCTTCCTTCATTTTGGGTGTTGGGTATTTGTCCCAGCAGTGAGAGAAGAGTAACTGAGACAGACATATAATACAACAGTTCTTGTTTCTCAAGCCTTCTGCCTTTTTGACTGGAAAGCCACCACTGTTCCTCCTGGGTTTCCTGTTTTTTGAATGACAGCCCTCCTCAGCCTCCATTCTCAAACAAGTCATTTCCTTATTTATATGTCTAAATCCATAAGCAGGTAATATACACATGACCTGGAGGAATTTCTAATATTTTAAAGGAATCTTTGCACTATTTTCCAAGGTGATTGTAATAGTTTACATTGTCTCTACCAGTAGAGAAGCGTTCCTTTTGCCCTGCAGCCTCAGCA
>NW_004524919.1:20084-21204 GCF_000260255.1 Octodon degus
TTTCTTTCTTTCTTTCTTTCTTTCTTTCTTTCTTTCTTTCTTTCTTTCTTTCTTTCTTTCTTTCTTTCTTCGGAAATGGAGATTGAACTCGGACCCTTGCGCTTGCCAGGCCGGTGCTTAGTCTACTGAGCCATCTCCCTGGCCCCTAAAATTTCTTCCCATTCTGAAGGCTGTCTTTTTTTCTGTTGGTTATTTTTTTTTTCTGTGTGTAAATTTTAATTTGACACAATCCCATTTGTTAACTAGCAGTACTATTTCCTGTGCAACAACTTTGTTCAAAAAGTCCTTGTCTAAGCCTCTGATTTCAAGAGTTATATCCATTTTGCCTTCCAGAGGCTGTGTTTCTGTTTTACATTTTAGTTCTTTTGTCCATTTTCATTTTAGTTTGCTATATGGTCAATGATGAGTCAACCTTCTGCATGTGGACAGATGGATTTCTCAGTAGTGTTTATTAAATAAGCAATCTTCCCCTTAGTGTGTGTTTTGGCTTCTTGAAAAAGACAACATAGTTGATGTGCCTGATGGTTTACTGTTTTTTTTTTTTTAAACATCGTAGCTTTGTAATAAACTTCAAAATAGGATTGTGTTGCCTTTCTCCTTGCTCTTTTTACTCAGTGTATCCTTTTCTACTCTGGGTTTCTACAAGTTTGAGATGAATTCTCAGATGTTTTCCCCAGTTCTGAGAAGAATAGTGTTAGGGTTTTTATTTGGTGTACATTAAATCTGTATATCAATTTTGGAAGGCCATTTTGACTATTTGTTCTGCCTGTCCAGCAGCAGGGAATATCTTTCCATTTTGTGATGTTTTCTCTGAGTTTATTTTTCAGTGTTCTTTCTTTTTTTTTAAAAAAATCTTAAAACATTTATTCATTCATTTATTTATTTGTTTGTTTGCTACAGGGTCTTGCTATGCACCTCAGAGTCATAGTGATCCTCTTGTCTCAGCCTCCCCAGAGCTGGGATTACAAGTGTGAACCACCACATCTGGTTTCTGTGGCTGGTATGGTGCTCCTAGCCTTCTGGGGCCAGCAGGGGATGCAGAACTGGGGATCAAACCTGGGTCCTTGTGCTTGCCAGGCAGGTGCTTAGACCACTGAGCTATCTCACCAGCCCAGAATGT
>NW_004524919.1:23484-47171 GCF_000260255.1 Octodon degus
TAGGCACACTCTAAATCATCAACCACATTGCTCTGTGGCCCCATAATCTCCTTGATCAGAAAATTTGGGACACAACTGAGTTACATGATGTTACAGTATAGGGTCTCATATGTCCTGAGTCTTCACTGACCTTGAAAGGCTAGGGCCAAAATATTGGCTGTCCTTGCAGCCCTTCTTTTTCTCTAATTTTTTGTCTGCAAACTTAGGTTGTTAACCCTCCAGAATATGTTAGCTAAATCTTGGAAACAACTAAAATGACCATTAATGGAGAAATGGATAAAAATGCTATGGCTTTTTTGATACAATAGAGTGCCACTCAGTTATAACGGAGGATAATCTTGAGACTTTATAGGTAAATGGATGTAATGTGAGATGATATTCATGCATGAAAATCAGACTTACTGGTGTAAACACTGTATTGGGCCAGTAGTGTGGAATGCTGCAAGAGTAAATAAGATCCAAAATGTACAATAGATGTTGAGAAAGGGGAAGAAAGTATTCAAAAAGAAAGAGAAAGTGGGATAGGAAAAGGAGAAAAGAAGGAATGGTAAAGGAAAAAATATATATACAAGACAGTTAAGATACTTATACTACTAACTGCTATTATTTCATTGGAAAGAAATGTTTGGGCTTATATTATCTGATCTGTTTTTCATGCCTAAATCTTGTAATCTGAGCAGCTACTTTGAACATAGCATGTCACAATGTATTAATCATTGCTACTGTCTTGCTATCTCATTTTGAAACTTCATGCTATTGTTTTTTATCTTTAAAAATTAAAGTGGCAGAAAATAAATGAAAAAAGTGGGAGCAAACAACAGCAACAAAAACAACAACAAATGCACCCAAAAGAAAAATAATCATGGAGTTGAATGGAAGAATCCTGGCAGAAAAAAGATTCTCTGCAGTGTTCTATTTACTTAAAATTCAGAAAACAACACATGAGTCTTGGATGTTAGATAAAGGAGGCCACCACCCTTCTGTGGATTTGTAACAGGTGTTGTGGTTGTAATGATGTAAGTATAGTATAATACCTATTCACTTTTAGAAGTAGAAGAGACTGAGGCAGAATTCAATTTAGTTTAACCCCTGCCTGTACTTACATAGAATCAGCCTTGTCTAAATTACCCCATTCCTCACTCTTTCCTCTGCCCTGTCAAAACTTCACAAACATGTAGGAGATAAGGAGAAGACAAGTCCCATTTGGGGCAATAAGAGACAGACTATTTGCCTGTGCTTAACCATAAATCCCTTTGCCTGAGACCTTGCACCTATAAGATATAGAGGACACTATATTCCTGCCCAGTTACCATAGCAACAAAGGAACTATAAAAGCAGGTAGGGAACAAAGAACTGGGCCTTTGTGTCTTCCCACATGGGGAGGGGAGCACATAGGTCACCAGCTGATTAATATAAGTTCTGTAATTCCTTTTAATTTGGTCTCCCCATGGGCAATATATCCAATCCTGGCCATCACAATGGGAAGAATAAGTCTTCAGAGATGTGCTATGTCCTGACTTGTTTCTTGAATTTATTCATTTTGTAAAAAATTCCTCAAGCTGAACATTACAATTCATGTGCACTTTTGCATAACTTACACATACATAATAATATATTAATTATAACTACCTACAAATCTCCATGAATAGTGAGAGTGTACTTGCACAGTCACATTTATTGATTTATTTATTTTTTATTTTTTTGTGGAACCAGGGATTGAACTCAGGCCTTTGAGCTTGCCAGGGAAGCTCTTATTCCACTGAGCCATCTCCCCAGCCCCAGTCACATTTATTTTAGCAGTAGTCACACTTCCCTAGAAGTGAGAATCCTAAAAATCAATTTTTAGATGAATGGATTAGCAAAAGGTAGTTTTGCGGGTGTACTTCAGTGGCAGAGCCTTTGCCCAGTATACAGAAAGTCCTGAGTTCCATCTGTAGCACCTGAAAAAAAGTCAAATATTTGCTAAATACATGTAAAGAATATTATGTAGACTTTGGACAGAAGGAAATCTCATGCTATATCAAAGTTTGGATGAAGTCTGATGTCAGTGTACTAAAATGGAGTAAACTAGTTCTCAATATACAAACAGTATATTATGTCATCCATAAATGGTAGCAAAAATAGTTGGAGACACTTAGAGAGTAGAATTCTGATTGTCAGGGGCAGGGCATTTGGAGGGGAGTTGTTCTAGTGGAATAGAGTTTCAGTTTTGCAAATGATCTATCTGTTACCTAATAAGATACATTTATTTACTACTACGGTAACGCACAATTCAAAATGGTACTGAATTGGTAAAAATGGTTCAAATGATAAATTTTATGTAATGTATTTTTAAATGACAATTAAACAAATGAGAGGAAGAGACCATTATTTTTCTAGTTAAACAAATGTAATCCTGATACATTGTCTGTTAAAATTCCACCTGCTGACCTACTGTACTCTATGGGCCTCGTGCTAGTCAAGGGTTTGGCTAATAGCTCTAAAGCCCACTGAAGTTCATTTGTCTATTCCCTGGGGTTCTCAGACTTTGAGGGAGGAATCTTACTATCCCAGGCAGACTTGAGCTTCACGAAGCCCCTGATTTCCTCTCTGTAAAAGGTACCAAAGACTGGTAGAGGACCTCTTTTGTCCACATTGCTTTGTTCCAGGGGAGAAAGACATGATCAGAGCTATTTTGGAAATCACACGATTAAACATGTGTGCTGTGCTGCCCATACCCCAGGGCCTCTTGGTTTGTTCCTCTCATTAGCACCACTTTGCAGAAGCAGAGAACAGATAACCTGGCTCAAAGTACATTGTCACTAAGTAGACAAAACAGCACTTAAGTCCAGGTGAACTGGAGTCTGCAATGATCCTCTTACTCATTTGGATATGGTACCTCTCTTCTGTGGGCTGCATTAGAACACTCAGTTGAAGTTCAACAGGCAGAGAACTAACAGCCATGAATTAGATGTGGTTTTCTCACTTTTACCACATATTGTTGCATATGTGAGCTAGAAACTGTTGTGATTTGGGAGAGTGCATCTCTTATTTTGGGGGACTTCATCTCTTATTTTCCAGTCAGAAAGTCAGAATGTGGAGGCCTCTGTGATTGAGGAGAAACCTCTTTACAGATACTCTAGCATTTGATCGCCATGAGCCTGATCTCTACTGATCTTTGGGTTGACCATGTCCCAAATTTCACCTGGTGTGGAGGATGCACTTTCCTGGTCCTTGCATTGTTTGGTAGATGGATACCTAGCTCCAATTGGCGAGCTTATACTTCAGGTTACATCAGGCCTATGTGTCAGACACTGTCAAGAAAGAGTAGGCAGATGTACAGCCCATATAACCAGGCAGGTGTTCTTCAGGCAAATTCCAGGGCAACATCTTGCACTTGGACCATGGCTGTACTGTGGCTGGTGCTGCCCCTGAGCCTGCTCATTTTTTTCCTGGGAGTCTTTGTGTGGGCCGTCTTGAAGCATTTCCTCACCACAGATGTCCCCTCTACTTTGAAACATCCCATAAAGTTAAGAATTCTGCATTGTGCATTTCTATATGTGACCACTTTGGTGAGTTTATGCTCAGGCCCCATCATGAGTTGGGGTGCTCTCTCTCTATTTTGCCTTCCCATTTCCTCTTTCATTTGTCCTTGTTCTCTTGAGAGTCCCTCAAATCAGAGCTTGCTCCATTCTTTAATTTGCCATTCCTTATCTTCTTGTTTCTGCTTTCCTTCTTTATCTCCTCTCCCTGTTTCTGTCCTTACCCCTCTATACCTATTTTCATCCCTTTTTTATCCTGTGACACAGGGCCAGTAGTATTTATGTCTTCGGGTGGGTAAAATCATGACCTGTGGGTTGGCTAAGCTCAAGTGTGAGGCTCATGTGCTTATGAGGGGGTTAGTAGAATGTGCTGTGGGGACAGTTCGGTGGAGTAATATATCTGCTTCTTCACTGTCTCCTGTAGCATGTTTGCTTCTTTGCTTCCAGTTCAGTTTGAATGGAAGAGTTTTTATTGCTATTGCCCTTCCTCTGTACTGTTTGTTTCAAAGCCAGCTGATCATGGACTTAACTCTCTGAAATATTGTGAGGCAAATAAAGATCTCATTCTTCAAGTGGTGACAATAAGGTATTTTGGGCTATTGGAGGGAAAGTGACTAACAGAGACAACTGGTTCCATAAAATGGGAGGCATTTCTGTCCCTGTACCTGGCCATTGGGTCCAGAAGCTTTAGTTTGTGGGGAGACTTTGGAAAGGTTTGGAGATGCAGGCTGCAGAAGCCCTGGGATGTTTGTTGTAAGTAGTGCTTGGTGACTCAGAGCTTAGAAGATCAGAATGCTCATAGGAGTGATGAGTGGAGAACAGCTTTAATCCATAAATAACAGTATACCATTATAATCTAATGAACAATAAACATGAGAATGATAATTATGTACAAATCTAATTCTTAAAAATTTGAAGTACAATTCTCTGCAAACTTAGATTCACCAAAGCCATTAAAGAAATGCTCATGTAAAACTTAAAGGCATAATACTAAAATGTTTTACAAAGAACCAGAAATATACACCGTGAGGGTGAAGAATAAACATAAAATTTTCTGTGGCCCATATTATATGGTGCACAGTTTTGGTATCAGATAACCTGATTCTGAGCTCTGAATGTCTGTTACCATTTTGAAACCTTAGGTTTTCGAGGCTGTTTCCTTCTCTGAAAAGTGAGGAGAGACAGGGAGGCACTTTATAGGAGTGATGATGTTGGTATTAGATAAGAAAAGCATCAAAATCATGCAGCACTACGTTAGATACTCAGAAAGGAGTTCGACAGAGTACATCAATAGTAATGTGTTGATCAAATCCCTGAAGATCAACATTACAGCATTTCCTGAAATTATTGTAGACTTAAAAGTGTCCATGAATTGTTTTGATCCCACTATAAAACATAGGCAGCTAGAAACACAGATCAGTGGTGGAGTTCTTGATTAGGTGCAGTGAAGTTCTGAGTTTGGTCCCCATTAGGGAAGAGAGACAGAGACAGAGATGGAGACGGAGACGGAGACGGAGACGGAGACGGAGACGGAGACGGAGACGGAGACGGAGAGGGAGAGGGAGAGGGAGAGGGAGGAGGAGAGGTAGAGGGAGGAGCAGAGGGAGCAAGAACAAATTACTACTTTTATCTTAAAGAGCTGATTATGCTAGAATATTTTATAAAGGACTTTCAGTACATACCTAAAGTTCTGGACCTTAAACATTTCTAATACATATTTATAAAAACAATAATATTTGTAACAATAACTGATATTCTTTATATCTGTCTTACATGCATAAGTGATTGTATTTTACTACATGTCTTCCAATAATAATAATAATAATAATAATCTTCCACACTATCTATGTCATAAATTACTCTAGTTGTGCAAAATATTCTAAGAGTAAGTAATGAAAAAAGCAAACTGGACCAAACCAATGCAAAATAATGTACCTTCAAGGCATATCTGTGACCATATAATATTTTAGGTTTAAGTTCAACATCACGCTGCATTGTTCCAGATTCCTTGAACAAACATTGTTTGTTCTAGAAGTTGGAGAACTACCTAGGAATGAGATGAGATATTTATTGACAAGAAGCATTTGTTTTGATGTAGCAGACACCTGGGTGAGGATATACCCATGCAATAAAGCCTTGAGAGATTGCTAAAGAAATTTAAGGAGGGTAGCAAGAGTCTCTAAGGAGGAAGAAGCCACCATTAGGGGAAAGAGAATGCTTTGCACAAGAACATGACCTCTGAGCTTGGACATAAAGTAAGTTGGGAGCGATCCATGGCGTGTGTGTTGCGGGGGATGGCAGGTAAGAAAGGCTCCTAGGAAATAGTGGGAGGTGTAGCTGAGCCAAGAGGGCACTGAAAAATTGCAGTTAAAGAGGCCTAGATTCCACCTCTGCCAACAGAGGTGCCTTGGTGTCAGGGTGCTCTGAACTGAGCTGGAGAAGGCCCAGTTGGCTTAGCTTGAGGCCTAGAATTTTCAGATGTGAGTTAGGTGGTTTGTTGAAGCAGCCACTTAAAGAACTGAGCTAAGGGGTAGGCCCCCTGTTAGGTGGTTTGAAAGAAAACTTATCCTTTTGGGTCAACTTAATTCTTCCAAATTAAGTAGGGAAACAATTGGGGGGCTAGTGGGTAGTTGCATGAACTGTCTGTACCATCTAGGGCACAAGGCAGGTGAGGACTGCAACTTCTTTATCATAGGGCTTATGTCATTCATCTGGTCCCTAATCCCTCCTTCCTGAGGAGTCAGGTAGACACTGAGCAACCAGTGTGGTGGCAGTTGGCTTAAGTTCTACCATGACTGGGGCCTGATCTATGGCCAGACTGAGCAGAGAATCAGGGCCAAAGTCCAAATAAGTCTCTGTTGCCCTCAAGGGCCTTTCAAACTGTCCTGGCCTGTACACTCCATTCCTACTCCAGAGGGACAGTCAGAGCCAAGGTCAGCCACAGTGCTGGCAGTTCTAGATCATCTCTCTGTCCCTGAAGTCCATTTTTGCCCTTACTTTGGCTAATCAATCCCTCTCTAAGAAGAGAAATGGGCAATCTGGCATATATAGGAACTGATGCATCATTTCATGGCCTACTATCTTACAGATCTGTGGCTGGCAAAAAGCTTGAGCTTTAGACTGCCCCATGGCTCCCTTGATAGCAACAGTTTGTTGGCCTAGAGGCTGGATACAAGATGTCTCAATGGAATAGTGCACTGTGGGGTCTAGCAGGAATTTTATTGGCTGGTCCCCACATTTGTGTAGACCATAGGCCCTGGGGGGAGATCAGGAACCTGGATTCTCTCAGGCCTCAAAGGGAGAGCTTCTCCCTCCTACTTGATAGCAGAGCTGGCTGCCTCATGTTCTCAGCTTGCTCAGCCATTCTCTTTAACTTTGGACATTCCTGCTTGTGATGGTCCTCGGTACACTGGTCTTTCTTCAGGGATGGACACACCTTGCAAGTGCGTTTCTTTTCTCATTTGGTTTCCTTTATGTGTCTGGAATCTCTACTGTTCTGCCTACTGGGACTACAGCAGTGAGGTCAGCCTTCATCTTCGTTTGTCATTTAGATTCTCCGTGTTCCTGTACATCTCAGTTAACAGACACCTTGTTGGCGACTTTCAGGCGCTGGGCCATATTCATACCTGTGAAGCCTTCTAGCTTTTGAATAGCCATAGCATTCTGGCTCACAAAAGCTGTGGTGATCATCGTCTGGTTCTTGGGGGTTCTCTACATCAGAGTGGTAGGTATGGTGTGCTTCACAGAGGCCACCAAGAAATACACTCAGATTCTTCTCTGGTCTCTGGAGGGTCTCTTCTACCTTGGCAATATCGGTCAGCTTCTGGCCTCCATGTTGCAGGCCATGTAATGGCAGTGTGGTAGTCCTTCAGCTGTTTCAGTTTGTTCAGAAATGTTGGAATTCCAGCTGGATCCTCTTCAGGAAGCTGTTACCTAGCATAGATGCTTGGATCAAGGGTGCTTTGGGGGATGTTTTCTTCTAGTCACTTAGTAGCAGCAGGCTGAACACAGTGGCATTCCTTGGTGCTGAAGAGAGTAGTCAGAAACCAAGTAGGGTTATGAGTCTGAACGATGGCCTGCAGCCAGTCAGTGAGTGTTGTGGCCTCTCAGTGTGTGAGGGTGACATTTCCAATTCAATAAATCAATGGTGGTACAAGGCTGATAAATGAAAGAAGGTTGCTCCAGGCCCTGGAATGTTCTGCACCCTTTCCGGAGAGGAAGCTGAGTCTTGAATCAAGAATACACCTCTGCTGTGCCCAGAGAGTTGGGAGAACCAGGTGATGGGAGCTTGGAGGTGTGCAGGAGAATGGAAGCAGAAGACAGCCTACAGGAGTGTGGCAAGGGCTGGGAGAGCATTTCCTGGTTGGGGGGCTCCTGGTGTGTTTGTGAGTCAACCACAGGGCTGGGTGCCAGGGGTGTTGAAGGTCTCTAACTCAGGCCTCATTCCTTGAATATAAGAGGATGGCTGCTCTAAAAGGAGGTCTTCTGAGTCACTGGAAAAAATAAATGGTGGGCATTTATTTAAGTTGGTGACTGTGGCAGCCAGAACTCTGGAAAGGGGCTCCCTCAACCAAGGATTTGGGGGAGAAATAACTAGCTGTAACAATGAATCCACATACATGGGGAAACTGATGTCGGTGTCTGAGGTCTCCTGCCAAACTCTCTGGACCAGAACCTTTTCCAGTGAACACTGCACTGCCCATCCAACCTGAAACGTTTGCCATTCTACTTTAAAGGACCTAGAGTTTCCCAGGAGAGTGTCTCTGTCCAGAGGCTCCATTGCATTTCTTCTTAAATTTTTCATTCCTAACCCCTAACAGAGTGGACTTACCCTGACTCCCAGTGTCGCTTACTTTTCTCTCATTGCTGGCATGAAATACTCAACATTCCAAATTAAGGAAGGGAAGGTTTATTTAGCTCACAGTTTGTGGAGGTTTTAGTCCATACTTGGCTGGCTCCAAGGCAGAGTGGCACATAGCAAAGGGCAGCAGTCCATGGTGGTGGAAAACAGGAAAACAACAAGAGCAAAGAGGTAGGTGCAAAGTCAACAACAGTAGCAGCAGCAAAGGCAGCCTCTCTCCCTTCCTCATATTGCTTCAGACTATCTGTGCCAGGGCAGCTGTAGCTCTTACACCCATAATCCCAGTAGCACTCACACCCATAATTGCAGCATTGGATTATGAATTAATCTCAAGCTCTAGAAATCTGCCCCATGACTACATGAGGCTTTGCGGGGACAACTAGACACAAACCATAACACTCTCTTCCATGTATCTTGTTACCCCCAGAGAAAGATAACAGGAGACATTAATTGGTTTGTCTGTGAACTGACTGGTTTTTTTGCAGAGAGTTGTAGGCCTGTCAGCACCGTTGGGCCAGTGGCCCTGGCTTTGACTGCAGTGCTGCCCTAAGTTGTACAAGGAAGGCATGGACCCACATGGGTCAGAACTCTACACCTCACTGTGGCCTTGCGCCCACCAACTGATATTCAGGGTGTGATGCCCCCTCAATCCCACACTCACCTATGTCCTGTAAGACTCACACCCACCAGTGGCAGCCTGGAGTGTTCCAGTGTCATCGCATTCCGGCAGCAGCTAGTTGAGGGACACAAGAGGAGGATCAGCCTCCTCTGGAGGTCATTGCATGGGTCGCCTTCTAAATGGAGACCCTCCTTCAGATCCCTCTATGAATTGGGGCTCCTATCCTTACTGTGATTCAGATGTCCGCCAAATGCCTTTTGGTCTTCTCCAACTTTCAGCTGAGGTTCTTTGCCTGCTGAGTGGGGTGGCCTCCCCTGGATCACTCCCAGCCTATCTAGCTACTTGGCTCTGTCCATGGGGAAGGAAATCCCCCACAGTTGGTTGTGTCCCTGTCAGGGAACCAAATGCAGCAGGAGACTGAACGGAATCTCTGACAGAACTGGCAAGACTCAGAGTAATAAGCCAAAGAACAGTTTATTACCAGTGATGAGTGTCTACCTGAGAGCTGAGAACAAGGCTCTGTTTGCACTTTTATATTGTTTCTATACTATGGGGCAATTTTCCACTGGAAACAGCACAAAGCAAAGTTACAAAAGCAAAGTCCTTGATGAAAGGACAATGAACAGTGACCCAGGGAGGCAGGGACTTCAGACAGGCCTTTGCAAATCTGTTATGCTCCACTGACATTACCTTACATCTGAACATGATCATGACTGGGGTCAAAGCCACCAGTCTTCTCAGGGAGCTCAGGGAGGCCAATTTCCCCAGGCCACTTACCCGTACAGTTAACCCACAGTGGTTCAGTTTCACTGGGAGGGGGGGTCTTCTCTCTCATCACCTCTTAATATTGTTACAATGGTTTTGAAATTTCAACATGAACTTCAGAAAGGACAGACACTCAAAGCATTGCAACATAATTTTTTTTTTTTTAGATTTTATTTTATTTTTTTTTTGGGGGGGGGATTCTTTTTTTCTCCATAATTTTATTGAGAAACAAATAGCAATGAGACAGTTTCAAACCAAATTGGCAGGACAGTTTCAATAATTAACACATTGCATACATTCTTCCTAGTGGTTAATTGCTATACAAGATGTGGACATGATATCCTATTTACAAAAACCATTAGAACACATCCCTCTATTCATTAAAAGAATATAACCATATATCTATCCTAACCACTTCAAATACACAGATACAAAATGGGTATTCATCTGTATCCCTTTTTTTGTCAAGTTCTATTATGTGTGTAAACTCAGCAAAATATTCTAAAAGAGTCCAGCAGCCCATAATAGTATTGGGTCTTCTGCTTCACTGGCAATGTCAGAAATTGTTGACCTGAGTCCACTACAGCTCAACATAACACCATGGCTTTATTTCTTATATTTCATTTTTATGCTTTTCTTCTGGAATGTTAAGACCAAGGTAAAGCAGGACCTATACAACAAGAGTTGTAGCTTTTGGGTCTGATAAAGTCAGTGAAATCCCCTCAGGATTTATCCTGAGATCCTGTACCTCAGATTGTAGAACCTTTGTCAGTGTCAGCCATGTGGATGAGTCACAGCCATTGCTTGGCCAACATGCTCTCTGTGAAAGCCTGAGAGAATGTTTTCTCTTCATGTGACTCTCCTTAGGCACACTCTACATTATCTATCACTTTCCTCTTTGTCCCCATAATCTCCTTGATCAGAAAATTTGGGACACTACTGAGTTACATGATGTGCAGCATCATTTTTTAATCGACATCACTTTCCAATCATTTTGGAGGAAGACCTGCAAACCAAGTTCCCTGCCTCCACATAAGGCGGAGCTCACTGAGATGCAATGGGGAGACCACACATGCAGCAGACAGAAAAGAAACATGAGAAGCCTTATCTGCCCTTCTGATCCCAACCTCAACTCGTAACTCATCTTCTTCCTCTTGTCTCCAACAGGGGGACATACTAGAGAAGCTGGGAATTTGTTCAATGCCCCGCTTTGTCCGCTTTCTACACGACAGATTGATCATAATCAAGAAGGACCCTAAAATACTGGTGACCAACCTATACTTTGGGACAATCCCTGTGAGGCTGTTCCAACCCAGTGCAGCATCCTGTAGCCCCCGGCGAGGTGTCATCTTCTACCATGGAGGGGGCGTGATGTTCGGCAGCCTGGGTAAGGAGTTTGGTGTCGGAAGCTGCCTGGAGTGTGGCAGCAAAAGGGCCCAGAGGCACCAGAGCTTTCCTCAAGATCCCAGGAATAGCCCATAGAGTGAGTCAGAGGAACCAGCAGTGGGGGTTTCTTCAGGGGAGCACAGAAGCATGGCCTAGAGTTTACTTTTGGCTCAACTATGAGTGGCCACTTCCACAGGTAGTGGCTCCTATTTTTGACAGTCTGTGTTCTGGTAGGAACAGCAATGTCCCAGGAGGGTGCCTGCCCTGAGAGTGACTCCTCACTCAATTACATTTACAGTAAACATCTGTCTGTCCTGTTTCACAGGGACCCCTACCCATGCACTGCCCTCCACCCTGTAGGGCCATTGTGTACCCAATCCATCTTCTCTTGCCCTCACTCTTCATCCCAGGATCCCACAAATGTCCCCTGCTTCACCTCTCAACCTGAGATCTAGAGCGATCTTTCAAAACAAGCTGGAGCTTGTCCTGCTGTGCTCCAGCCTCACCTGCAGCCCTCTGTGGGTCCCAAACCCATCCCTTCACACCTGGTGCCCCTGTTGTGCCCTCCCTGTGCCTCAGCCTCTGTGTAGTTCTGGGCTGCAGATGCATCAGGCTCTTCCACCCTGTCCCTTAAGCGTTCAGTGCCAACAGGCTCTAGATTCCCCACTCTGACTTTGGCTGATGACCCCTTTTCTCCAGTCTGACCAGATGACCCGGCCAAAGGGGCCATGCTCACATCAGAGCTCAGGAATTTCTCTGCTCTGCCCTGGACCCTGTTGCATCCCTGACCTCATTCTTGTCAAATGTCTCTGTATCACTTGTCACAGTCTGAGCTGAGCTTGGTCTGCCTGTGTTTCTTGTTTACTATCTACTCAGAATTAAAACTTCAGCTATGCATGGAAAAGCCCTGTTTTCTTCGATGCTGGGTCCCAAGTCCCTGGCTTTCCGTATGTACTGTTTGAATGAATAACTAGATGTATGTGTGAGCTAATGACTGCCTGAAGGCACCAGTTTGCTGTGAACAAGTGGATGGATGCATGCATTCTTGCATGGGGAGATATAGACCATAAGCAAAGGCCACCTTCTTCCCTCATGCAAGCTGCTTTAAATGAAGGCCTGCTTCTTGTAGCTGGATGGTGACAATACCTGCCCTCACCCGCTCTTGCTCTTTAGGCAAATGGTGTCCTTATTCACAATTCAATTGCATTTCTTGTTTATGGAATCCATTCCTGGGGATATTTTTTCTTCTCTAAAAGCCTCTAAGTGCTCCATTTTCCAGGTACCTGCTTGACTGAGGGATAATGTCATGTCCAAAGGTAAGATCAGGATACATCAGCAAATATTTATGGAACACCCACCGAGTGTTAGACCATTTGCTCACACAGCTGAGACAGGAAAACAGGAAGGACCCAGTCCTTGCCCTACGTACTTGTCAGCCAGTGAAGGAGCGGGACAGTGTGGCGCCTTCAGCTAGGTCAGTAATTCCGCATGTCGATAACGCAAGCTGTTGGAGTAGCAATGCAAAGTCTTTACAATTTAGAATCTCAGATCACACCAAGCATCTCTGAGCATGGAACATTTGAGTCCAGGCTCAGCAAATGAGGACGAGCCAGAGCTACAGAGAGGGAGTGAGGGGCTGCTGTCCTAAGCCAAGGAAGGGACTTGGGAGAGTTGTATGGGGTGGATGCCTCAAGCTCCCAAGCAGGGAACACTGAAAAGCCTAGTGAAGAAGACAAATAGGGGGCCTGGCCCTAGCTCAGGCCTTTAAGTGGCTGTTTCCACAAAGCTGTCAGCCTCAGGTTGCTGGAGTTTGAACCTCACAACTCTCCTGCTGGCCAAAAGTGCCCTGAAGGCACTCGAGGAACAAACAAACAAACAAACAAACAAACCAACAAACAAACAAACAAAAAAGACAAATAATACCGCATTTCAATGCAATATTTAAAAAGCAATAATAACATCAATCTACAATGAACAAACTATCACAATTCATATACCAGCAGATGTCATCAAGCAGAGCAAGTTTCTTTTTTAATTTAATTTTTTGTATTAGGTACAAGGTCTCATTATGTAGTTTGGACTCATAGTGATCCTTCTGTTTCAGCCACCCCAGCACTGGGATTACAGGTGTGCACCACCACACCCGGTCTTAGCAGTGCCCCTGGGTTGGAGCCAACAAAGCATGCAGTACTGGCATTGAACCTGGATCCTTGAGCTTGCCGATGCAGGTGCTTAGACCACTGAGCTATCTCCAAGGCCCCAGAGCAAGTGTTTTAAGTGGAAAGAAGCAGCTGTTGAAAGCTCCACTTGCTTGCTTATCATGTGTTTCAGCATGTTTCATGTCCAGTGAGTGAATGCTACAATATGACATCATGATGCCTATCTGGATGGCTGAGGTGTCCCAGAGACCTCAACTTTTCACCCACAGTGGTTGCCTTACTTGCCTCACTCTGACCCAGCCCAGCTCTGACTAAGTAGGAGGTGGCAAGGGCAGTGCTGGGAAGAAGCAGCAGCTTGGGGTCTGGGAGAAGAAGGAAGTCTATTGGTTTTTTGAAGGTAGAAGTTAATGCTTAAAATTTTTACTTTGGCCAGTTTTACATGATTATCTTTATAATCTAAACAATTATATTGAAGACAGTAATGTACAATTTAACAACCACTGTTGAATACCTATCATTGTGTTTATTTAAAATAAATTATGCACTACTTCTAATGTCTTAACTATTACTTTTCTATTCTCTTTAAAATAAATTAAATAAAAATAAATATAAATAAAGAGAAGCACAAAAGATAAATAAATACGAAATAGGATTTGTATCTCCAGCCGGCATGCCCGACTTGCTTAGTCCTGCCATTATGCTTGTCACATCCCCAAGCCTTCCTTGTTCCCAGCTCCCTCAGTCAAGAACTATACCCCAAGGTCTACTGCATCCTGGGCATTTATGAGATTGGGGTCTCACATCTGGCTTTTCCTAGGCAGAGTCTGCCAGAGTCACTACAGAGTAGGAACAGATAGGACATCACCCTGTGCCCATATGGTGATTGGTCTCCCTAGGGCTGGGTGGGGAGATGCTGGGCCTTACACGTGAGCTGCACTGGCCCTATTTTGTCTTGTAGATTCTTTTTGTTTCAGTATTGGGGATTGAACTCAGGATGATGCACTTGCCAGGCAGGCACTCATGTTGCTGAGTTATATCCCTGGCCCATTGTCTTGCAGATTCTTACCACAGCCTGTGCAGTTACCTGGCCCGGGAGACAGACTCTGTGGTCTTGTGTGTGGGGTGAGTTTCTGAGACATTCCTCAGCTTTTCCATGAGGGGAAGAAGGTGCTGGGGTGGGGGTCCCTGGTTGATTGTAGAACAAAAAGCAAGGCTCTGACCTGGGAGGCACTCACGCTTGTGTGCCCAAAACATGGGAGTAGCTCCATTTAGAGCAGCATAAAGCTGGAAGAATGCTCATGGGGGTGTGTGTGTGTGAGCAGATGAGCTCGTGACAGTAAATGTGACTTCAGGGTCCCAAGCTGCTTTGGACTGTCATGGGACAATAAGGGATCCGAAAGGGCACAGCACTGCATGTGAGAATGTTACTGGTGAAGTATTTAGGGAAAATGTTTTAAGATTTTTAAGAGCTTGATATTCTTTAAAAGTTAATTTTAAAATGTTAATGATTTTTATTAGTTGATGCTTTCAATACATAACAGTAATGTTCATTTTTGGGAACTTGCGAATGCACTTTACAGGTGTCCTTCACTTTTCAATCCCTTTCTCCCTTACTGTTATCTCTCTCCCATTAGTCCCCTTTCCCATCCCCCAGAAGTCTGCCTTGTCTTCCCTGTGAGTTTGCTATTTCTTCATTTGTTCATTTATTTATTATTCATTGGGGTATTTAACTTTCCACATCTGACTTATTTCACTTAGCATTACATGTCTAGTTCCTTCTATTTTCCTTTTTTTTTTTGGTGGAACCTGAGATTGAACTTAAGCCCTTGGGCTTGCCAGGCAAGTGCTTATTCTACTGAGCTATCTCCCGGGCCCCTCCTGTTTTCTTACAAATGACTGATTTCATTGCATTTTTAAGGCCAAATTTTTATCTATCTATCTATCTATCTATCTATCTATCTATCTATCTGTCTGTCTGTCTGTCTGTCTGTCTGTCTGTCTGTCTATCTAATCTATCATCTGTCTACTATCTATCTCTATCTATATCTATCTATCTATCTATCTATCTATCTATCTATCTATCTATATCTATCTATCATCTCCTGTCTAGTCACCTTTTCTTTATCCATTCTTCTGTTTATGAGCTTCTAGGCTGTTTATAGGGATTGGCTATTGTGACTTTATTACTGTAAACATGGACGTGCATTCCTACAGTTTGATGTCACTTCTTTAAACTTTCCATGGCATCTTTATTGAAAATGAATATACAGTATATCAATTATGGATATATTTTTGGAGTCAAAGTTCTTCTCTGTTGATCTTCATGTCTGTCCTTATGTCGTTCCCATTCTCTTTAATAAGCATCTTATTCTATTTTCAAACTTCATTTTTTATTTCAGTACATTCGCCAAACACATATTGATCACATTCATCGTAGGGAATGTGTACTGTACCTAATGTATCTTAATTCATTTTTCTCCCCACTCCCTTTTCTAACCTTCAACACCTCCCCTCCCCATTTACAAAATTTTTATTTCCATTTTCCTTCCATTATCTTTTTTCTTTTCCCTTCTTCCCTTTCTCCTTCTTCCTTTCTTATTCCCCTGCTCATTTGAACATCTTCCCACACTTCTCAATACACACCATCCATTTTGGTTCTAATTATGCTTTTTGCTTCCCACACAAGAGAAACAATGTGAAATTTAAACATGTGTCCATTATATTTCACTTAAAAGTAGGGTCCCAAGGCGCATCCATTCACCTCTAAAAGTGTCGCAAGTTTATCCTTGTTTAGAGGAGAATGGTACTCCGTTGTAATATTTATTTCATGATTATCATGATCACCTTTCTGTTGAGTGTTCTGCAGGTGCTGGTTGCATTGTTAAAATAATTCCCTTTCCACTGGCTCAGCTAGCTCACTAGCTACCTACCTGCCAACTGCCAGCATGGCAGAAAGCAATATGCAGTATATTTTAAGATAGACCTTTTGATCTTGAGGAGTGGTGAAGAGACTCTTATGGGAGTGCTTATTCATGTGATGCAGGTTTTGTTTCAAGAAATGACAAGACACTAGAAGAGGCAACTAAGAAAAATTTAAAAATCACCCTGATAACAGTGTAGTTTGCCTCTTCAGTGGACAGCATTCACTTTGGCTGCCTAAGGTTGGGGTAGACTGCACAGCTGTGTGATTTGCATAAGTAACTTAGAATCTGTCTGCTCAGATGAGATTTAGCAGAGAAACATCTTTCCAAAAGCCAGAGTCCCGGCAAACAATGAGATATTTACACATGCGATTCTAATTTATTTCACTTAAGAATATGGTCTCATTGTGCACCTATTACCCCAGAAATTTCTCATGCTTATCCTTCTTATTTTTAAAAACATTTTGTTCATTTTAGTGAGAAAAAAGATAAAACAGCAATGAAACAGTTTCAAAACAGGTTAGTAGGATGATTACAATAAATGATACATTGCATATTGTTGTCTTCATAGTAGTTATTCAGAGGACAAGATGCAGAAATGATATCTTCTCTAGACAATATTAGTACAAACTTTTATTCTCAATGAACTAAGAGAAAGCAGCTGTCTATCTAAGTCCCACTGTCTTTCTTTATGGCTGGATACTACTACATTGTAGAAAACCACCACATATTTTATTTTAAAAAAAGAATAAAAAATAGAAAAAAACACAGTAGAAATGATGCAGAATTTCACTAAAAAATAATAGGAGTTAAATAATGGTTGTTAGATTGTGTATTAGTTGTCTTCAAATTAGTCGTTCAGATTATCGGATGTAAGCATGCAAAACTGATCAAAAATTATAAAAAAATTTAAAAGGAGTGAAGAAAAAAATGAAGCCTTAACTTCCCCTTTCAATAGGCCCGCAGAAGTCAGCAGTACAATTACCCAAACTATCCTGTATATATGCATATATATCTCATTTTCCTTTCCTTCTTTTTTCTCCTATATTTATAGCAGTGAGATTTGTCATAGCTAAATCTTGGAAATAACCCAAATTCCCATCAACTGAGTAATGGATAAAAAATATGTGGTATTTTTATACAATAGAGTATCACTTCGCTGTAAAAAAGATACACTAGAGGCTTTTATAGGTAAATGGCTGCAACTAGAGATCATACTTTTAAGTGAAATAAATCAGACCTGCGTGTGTAAACATCATATTGTCTTCCTAGTGTAAGAACTTTAAAGAGTAAATAAAATATGAAAGGTGCAATAAATACTGTGAAAGGGAAAGAAAGCATTCACCATGTATTTTTTTAAATCCATTCTTCAGTTGGTGGACATTTGGGTTGTTTCCAAGATGAAGCTGTTACAAATTGTACCACTATAAAGATGGGTGTGCATGTACTTCTGTGGTATTATGATTTTAATTCTTTTGGGAAGATACCCAGAATGAGAAGTGCTGGGTTGAGTGAGACCCCTAATGTTAGTTTTTAAAGGAACTACTGCACTGATTTCCACAATGTTTGCACTAGTCTGAATTCCCACCAACAGTGGAGAAGGGTTTCTTTATCCCCACAGCCCCTCCTGCATTTGTTATTGGTTGACTTCTTTTTTTTTTTAATTTATTGGTGTGTGTGTGTGTGTGTGTGTGTGTGTGTGTGTGTGTTGCCAGCTCAGCCCACCAGGGGGCGGGGCTGGCTGGCATGTGGTGCTGGGGGATTGAACCGCGGTCCCTGTGCTTTGCTAAGACTTGTTCTAAGTAGGTGCTTTAGACCACTGAGCCATCTCACCAGCCCCTGGTTGACTTCTTAATGTTAGCTACTCTTTCTAGGTTGAGATGGAATATCAGTGTTGCTTTAATTAGCATCTCTGGAATGACCAATGATGTTGAAAATTTTTTTTTCACATATTTATTTGCTGTGTGTATTTCTTCATGTGAAAAGTCTGTATTCATTTGAGATGTCCATTTTTGGCTTGGATCTTTAAATTTGGGAAGTCTTATTGTTTTCAATTCTTTATTATAATTCTTTTGTTTGAGAGACAATTAACTAGTTTTTTCCCCACAATGTGAGTTGTCTTTTTACTCTGTTGATGATTTCTTTTGTTGTGTAGAAACTGCAGGAGTAAATGAGGAACAAAATGTACAATAGACATTGCAAAATAAGAAGAAACTATTCAAAAAGAAGGAGGAACTAAGGAAGGAGCAGGTGGAAAGAAAACAAAAAATAAAAAGATATTAAAAGGATAAAATAGGAACAAATCTCTGTGAATAGGGAAGGGAGTAGAGTTGAAGAGAAGAGACAGGATTGGGGGAAAAAAAGAGGAATCAAAATATATCATATACAGGTACAAATTTCCTGTAACAAATTTCATCATTATGTATGTCTAAAATGCACCAATATTCTTAAAAACAAGTTATTGTCCAACTCTCACTGGCTGTCATTTTATCTGATATCTCACCATTTGAGTCGATTCTCCAAAAGGCCTTTGGAATAAAAAACCCACTTGAACAAGGAACACAGAATGATATGAATGGGCACCCACAATGATATTTTGTAGGAAAGTGCTCATTGTGTCATTGCTTCAGACGTTAGGAAAGACCTGACCTGAGGGACAGAGCAGTATCAGAGGAGCAGTGGGCATATTGCTTCAGCCAGAGGTAGGGAATAAGGCTGTCGGAGGGCAGTGGTGGTGCCTCGGAGGAGATGCCTGAGAAATGCTGAGATACTGAGGGTGCACAAGGTGTCTTTCTTCTCCAGATTGTACATCAAATATAAGTGTGAAAACATAGCCAAACTCTTTGAGAAAGTGAATTTCTTGAGTTTAACTTCAAATGTGTAGCATCTGTATTTTCATAGTCAGTGTGTGTGCTGTAATAGATTGTCATAAACAGTTGGTCTTACTGTGTTAGTCTGATTTGTATCACTATCAGAGATACCTAAAATCATCAATATCCAAAGAGAAATGGTTTGTTTTTGCCAAACATTGTAGATATTTCAGTCTCAAATTGGTTCAGCCCACATCTTTAGGCATATGGCAAAGAAGAACTAACCATTTCATGAGAGGGAGAGGGAGAGGGCGAGGGCGAGGAAGAGAGACAGAGACACAGAGACACAGAGACAGAGAGAGACAGAGACAGATGGAGAAAGAGACAGAGACAGATGGAGACAGAGAGAGACAGAGATAGAGAAAGACAGAGGGAGAGACCATAATTTCCTCTGAAGGTACACTGCCATTAGGTCACATTTCTTTTTTTTTTTTTTTCAAAGTTTTACTGATAAACAGCAATGAGACAGTTTCAAATCAAATCGGAAGTACAGTTTCAACAAATAATACACTGCATATATTCTTCTTAGTGGTTAATTGCTGTACAAGATGCGGACTTGTGATCCTATTTACAAACACCATTAGAACAAATCATTCTATTCATTAAGAGAATGCAACTATATATCTATCCCAACCACTTTGAATACACAGATACAAAATGGACATTCATCAGTGTACCCCATTTTTTCTAAGTTCCGTTATTGAATATTATAGGTGTGTAAACTCAGCAAAATATTCTAAAAGAGTCCAGTAGCCCATAATAGCATTGGGTCTTCTGTTTAACTGGCAATGTCAGAAATTATTGACCTGAGTCCCCCCACAGGTCACATTTCTTCAACTTCCACGTCCTCTCAATAGCATCTGCCTGAGGACCAGCATCTAACACATGGCCCTTCAGAGAACACTTATACAAACTACAGTATTCCTCCTGTTCCTATTCACCTTACAATTCAAATTGCATTGTATCCATTTCTAAGATTGCCCCACTTCTAGATGGCCCCAGCATTGTTCAAGACTCCTGACTCTAGGATGGTTGTTCATATTCAGATAGAAATTCATATCAGAGAGAAGTGGGGCTCACCCTCCTTATTTTGGGGTTATTATTCATGTGTAACTAGGTCAATCACTTAAGAGGGGAAGGTAGTGTACATTGTTTTAACACTGACAGCACATGCCTGTGCTTTTCTTTTTCTTTCCTTTCCAGGTACCGCAAGCTTCCTGACTACCATTACCCTATCAGTTATGAGGACTGCCTCAATGCCACAATCCACTTTCTGAAGGGCCCAGAAGCCTATGGGGTTGACCCCTTACGGGTGGTAATCTGTGGGGAAAGTGTTGGTGCTGCATTTGTGGCTATGGCTACCCAGAACTTGGTGGGCAGGACTGATCTTCCCAGGATTCGAGCTCAGATTCTTATTTGTTCACCTGTGCAGATAATCAATCTGCAGTTACCATCCTTTCAACAATACAAAAATGTCCCATTCCTCACTGAAGAAATGACGATGAATTTTGTCTGTAAATGCATGGCCATTGATGTCTCTTGGAAAGATGCCATACTGAATGGATCCTGTATTCCTCCAGATTTCTGGAGGAAGCACAGAAAATGGCTCAGTTCTGATAACATTCCAGACAGGCTCAAAAAGGAATATCAAGAACCTCAGGTTCTTGAGGCGTTCAATGAGTCTGCTTATCTGGAAAATAAACAGATATTTGATTTAACACCTATCCTTGCAGATGATGAGATAATCTCTCAGCTTCCCGAGGCCTTCCTGGTGAGCTGTGAGTATGACCTGCTCCGTGATCACAGCTTGCTTTACAAGAAGCGCTTAGAAGAGCATGGGGTCCCTGTGAGCTGGTACCACATAGAGGATGGTTTTCATGGATGTATCATTTTATTTGACAAGAAGCCTTTCCATTTTCCATGCTCCCAGAACATTATGAATGCCGTGGTCAGTTACATAAAGAGTCTATGAAAGGCTGGATGTGTAGCTCAGTGGAAAAGCACTGAACAGCACAGAAAATTCCTGTACTTGACCTTCAATACTGCAAAACTGTTAATTTCAGAAGGAAATCAATGTTTGGTAATAACATTGTGGCTCTGAGCAGTGTGCAACAAGGATAACTTGGCCATAAGATGAGGCCTTTGCGAGTTTTATTACAGAAGGACATGCTAAACCTATCATGGCCAAGACATGATGAGACAGAAGTTAACAAATGTCTGGCTCCATCTTCATGAAAACCCAAACTCTGATTCCTTTCACTGTTTAAAATGCCCAGTCTTGCATTTAGAAATATTCCATGTCTTTCTTATTCAGGTAAAATAAATGTCAAATGAATAAGTTATATCTATAATTTTCTTAAAATTTAATCCATGAGACCTATCCAGAATAAATGCCAACAACTGGTCACATTGTCTGTAGTGTTGTGCTGTAGGTAAAGCCACTTCATTTTTCTTGCTTTCAAAGACAATGTTCACATATCAGCTTGTTCTGGTTCTAGCTGCTGAATATCCTTTCTTGCATTGAATCTTTCCCTAGATGAAGTCTTGCTTGAGTTGGACTGCAGGAAGATATTAAAGGCATCTGGGGAAAGAGAGACTCAGAAAAAGAGGCAGGATGCCAGGAATGACAGAAATGATGGGCTCCTGGGAATTAAATTTGAGAGACTCCAGTGTTAATTAGAATGGTGAGGGCAGATTTTGGGCTGCTATGAGGAGGTTCTTAGAACCAAGACTGTCTTGGGAGGCTTTGAATGCCCCTGGAATGTGGAAAATGCGTTCTTTGAAGAATGAAGGTGTGGCCTCTGTCCATGGAAAGTATTTATGGTATACTCACTTCTACAAAGTTCTTTGCTTAATTTGGGCAATACCATTCTCTCTGTATTCTGTATGCAAGGTGTGGTCAACAATAGCTACATGTTTGCTTGATGCCTCTGGAGAAGCCCAAATCCCACTCAAGTGGTGGAACTGGAGTCTGTCCATTTTATGCAATCATAACCACTCTAGATACCAAAACTCTAACCTGTTAATGTTAGAATGGATCCAATAGGTGTCCTGGGTCCTTCCAATGAAGGTACAGATCCACACCAGTCATTAGACTTGGTCCCTGGAATATTAGTAGACAGTGTCTCATGTGTTATAAGTCAGCTAGCTAGAAGGAACACTATGGCAGTTTTTTTATTTCCATCTTATAGCATTAGAAATATGGTAGCTTAATGGAATACACTAGGAAAAAAATAGGTAAAGAAGAAGTTAAAATATCATTATTTGCAAATGACATGATACTTTACTTGGAAGACCTAATAAACTCCACCAAGAAGCATTAGAATTAAAATAGAAATTCAGTAGCATAGCAGGATACAAAGTCAATGCCCAAAAGTCAGTAGCATTCTTCTACACAGACAACAAACACACTGAGAGGGAAATTATAGAAATCATACCTTTTACAGTAGCACCAAGGAAAATGAAATACCTTGGAATTTATCTAACTAAAGAAGCCAAAGATGTTTTCAAGGAAAATTACAATACTCCTAAGAAAGAAATCATAGAGGATTTCAGATAATGGAAAGATATTCCATGCTCTTGGATAGGAAGAACCAACATTGTGAAGATGGCCATACTCCCAAAATTGCTGTACAGATTTAATGCAATCCCTATCAAACTACCACCAACATACATGCCAGAGCGAGAGAAATCATTCCTAAAATTTATTTGGAACCAGAAAAGACCTAGAATAGCAAAGGCAATCCTGGGCAATAAGTACAAGACAGGAGGCATTACAATTGCTGACCTGAAATTATACTACAAGTCTACTGTGATAAAATCAGCATGGTACTGGCAAGGAAATAGACCTGAGGACCAATGGAATAGATTAGAAGATAGTGAAGCCCCTGGGAACACACTCAGTCACCTTATCTTTGACAAATGGGCCAAACATACTTACTGGAAGAAAGATAACCTCTTTAACAAATGGTTCTGAAAAAACTGGCTCTCTACATGCTAGAAACTAAAACTTGACCCAAGTCTATCACCATGCACTAAGCTAAAGTCAAAATGGATTAAACATCTAAACATTAAAACAGGAACACTATATCTCCTGGAAGAGAAAGTAGGAGGAACTCTTGAAGATATAAGGGTAGGCAAAGAGTTCATGAACAAAAATCAAATCACACAGGAAACACTTGAAAGAATTAACAACTTGGTCCTGCTCTTACTGAGAAGTTTTTCATGTCAAAAGAAATTTCCAACAAAGTGAAAAGACAACCCACAAATTTGGAAAAAATCATGATGAATAAATACTCAGACAAAGGTCTGCTCTCTAGAATTTATAAAGAACTAAAAAACACTAGGGCCCCAAATTTAAAGGCCCAATCCAGAAATGGGCATCTGAGATGAACACACGCTTCTCAGAGGATGAAATTAAAGAAGAGAATAAATATATGAAAAAATGGTCCACATCACTAACCATCCATGAAACGCAAATTAAAACAACATTGAGACATCATCTCACCCCAGAAAGAATGGCTATCATAAAGAAATCACCCAATAACAAATGTTGAAGAGGCTGTGGTGAAAAAGGAACCCTTCT
>NW_004524919.1:47271-49240 GCF_000260255.1 Octodon degus
GGAACCCTTCTCCACTGCTGGTGGGAATGTAGACTGGTGCAACCATTATGGAAATCAGTGTGGAGACTCCTTAGAAAAGTTGGACTGGAAATCCCATTCAAACCAGCTATTCCTCTACTTGGAATTTTCCCGGACAATCTGAAAAGATCATATCATAGTGATATATGTGAGCCTATCTTTATAGCAGCACAATTTGTGATAGCCTAATCTTGGAAACAACCAAGATGCCCCTCACCTGAGGAATGGATGAAAAAGATAGGTAATTTTATACAAGGGAATATTACTCAGCTATAAAGAATGATAAACTCAAAAGTTTTATATTGAAGTAGATGCCACTTGAAGATATACTCATAAGTGAAATAAACCAGACACACATGTGTAAATATCATATAGTTTCCCTAGTATAAGAACTCAAAAAAAGAAATACAAATAGAAAGGTATAATACAACTAAAACAAAAGGAAGAACTTGAGGACTAGAAAATGAAAAGAGGGCAAGGAGAAGAGCTAGGAAACATGACAGGGGCAAGCCATACAGTTATATGTAGAAGATGGGCAAGGCAATGATCCTGAACATCTTCAGAAGATTTTTGAATCAAGCAGTTTACTGGAATGATTCTTAACCTGACTAACTACATATACAGACACCTGTGAAAACTAAGCAACTGCACTGAAGATGGCAATTTGTAATAGTAGATTCACGCATGCAGTGCCTGTCATTCTGGTCTTCTGAATACGGGCTGCTTGTTATGACATGCCAGTTGCTGCCGTGCTGTCTCTCAGATAGACAACTGTTCAAAAAGAAGGAGGTGGTGAATGAAGGCAGGAGACAGGAAGAGGAATGTTTTGGGTCTGTCCTGCTACAAGGTTGTATGTGGTTAGATTTCTGGACTTATGTGTAAACATAAGAATTATATTATTCTTTATGTCTATTTTTAAAATATATTTTAATTTTTTAATTTTTTTTCATCATTCTGTAGGGACTTAAAGTTCTACATATCAATACGTGATAAAAAAAATACCTGTTCCATGTTACGTCTAAAATGTTTGATATTCGGACAGATAGGGAGATTAAGCTTAACAGCCTAGGTTGTATGGTAATAACAATAAGCATCTCTTCTGGAGGGTTAACAACCTATGTTTGCAGACCAAAATTAGAGAAAAAGGAGGGCCGCAAGTAAAGCCAACATTTTGGCCCTAGCCTTCCAAAGTCAATTAAGACTCAGGACATATGAGAACTTGTACACACAAGTCCAAAAATCTCACCATATTCAACCTTGAAGCAGGACAGTCCCACAATATTCCTTTTCCTGTCTCTTGCTTTCCTTCACCACCCCCTTCTTTTTGAACATCCACCTACCCGAGAGACATCATAGTAGCAACTAGCATGTCATGACAAGCAGCCCATATTCAGTAGACCAGAATGACAGGCACACCAAACATGAAACTACTATTACAAATTACCATCTGCAGTGCAGTAGCTTAGTTCACAGATATCAGTATATAGAGTTAATCAGGGTGAGAATCTTTCCAATTAACTGCTGGATTAAAAAATCTTCTGAAGATTCTCAGGATCATTGCCTTGCTCATCTTTTACATATAACTGTATGACTTGATATTGTCATGATTCCTAGGTCTTCTCCTTTCCCTCTCTTGATTAGTTACTCCTTGAGATCCTGCTTTCCTTTAACTTGTATTATATCTTTCTATTTGTATTTCTTCTTTTGAGTACTTATACTAAGGAGACTATATGATATTTACAAATGTGTGTCTGGTTTATTTCACTTATAAGTATATGTTCAAGTGGCATCCACTTCAATATAAAGGCTTGGAGTTTATCATTCTTAATAGCTGAATAATACTCCATTGTGTAAAAATACCACATCTTTCTCAACCTTTCCTCAGGTGATGGACATCTTGGTTGTTTCCAAGATTTGGCTATTACAAATTGTGCTGCTATAAACATAGGGC
>NW_004524919.1:62610-72736 GCF_000260255.1 Octodon degus
ATATTGTTGGATTTTGTTTCCTAATCCACTGTGCCAGTCTATTTCTCTTAATTGGTGAATTGAGTCCATTTACATTGATGGTTAGAATTGAGATGCATTGACTTACGGTTGCCATGTTATTACCTGTTGTCACTTATTCCTTTTTCTCCTGTGTTTAATTGCTTGTCCTATTTAGTTGGTTCCTTCTGATCTCATTCGTGGAGTTCTTATCATTTTGGTCCCTCTCTAGAACATCTTTCAGTATCCTGTGTAATGTTGGCTTTGTCATCGCGAAATTCTTTAGCTGTTCTTTGTCATGGAAGTATTTCACTTCTCTATCAACCTTGAGAGAGAGTTTTGCAGGTTATAGTCGTGTGGGCTGGAATTTGTTTTCATAGATGACCTGAAATACTCTGCTCCGTGCTCTTCTTGCCTGCATGGTTTGTGAAGAGAAGTTAGCCGTAATTCTGATGGCTTTTTCTTTGAATGTGATCTGCTTCTTTTCTCTAGCAGCTTTCAGTGTATTATTCTTGCAGTGAATTTCTGGGATCTTGACTATTATATATCTCAGTTTGTTTTTCATTGGGTTGAGGTTACCTGGCGTTCTGTATGTTTCGGTTACCTGAATGTCAGATTATTTCCTTATATTTGGGAAGTTTTCTGCTATTACTTCTGGTCATATTTTTTTTTAATGTCATTTATATTGACTCCTTCTTTCTCATTGATGCCTGTTAGTCTCACATTGTTCATCTTTGCATCATCTTGCAGGTGATGGATTATTCTTTCCTGCATCCTCATTGTTTTTAAGAGATGCGTTCTTACCTTTTCAGTAGCTGTACCAGCATCTTCTAGATCTGAAACTCTTTCTTCACATTCACTTAAACTGTTTTGCAAGGTTGTGATTGAGAGTTTCATTTCCTCTATATCTCTTTGACTCTGCTTCATTCGATTTATTTGTTTCCTGTATTGCTCATTCAAGGAATCCGTGATTTTTCTAATGTCCTCTATTTTTTTAAATCAATATCTACTTTAGAAGCAGTTATCAATTCTTTTACTGCAGTGTTTTTTTCAGATCGGGTTTCCTCCCTATGTTTCTGTAGTTGCTTCTTTACTTCAGATGCTATGATTTCTGAGAGTCCTTTTTTATATCAGAAAAGGATTGCACTCTGATTTCCTCTATATCTTTCTGCTGTTGCTTATTTCTTTCGTCGCTATTAATTCATGCATTTGAGCCGAGCTAGTGTCCTCCACCCTTGTTCTGGTTGGGCACAGGGTTTCCTCCATATGTTTCTGCATTTGATTCTTTAGCGCAGATGTTATTAATTCAGGGATTTCTTTTTTTATTTCCAATCTGAGTTCCTCTATACCTTTCTGCAGCTGTTTCTTTATTTCAGAAGCCATTGATTCATTGCTTTCAGCTGTGTAATTTCCAATTTGTTCTGTGTTAGTGTCCTCTGCACTTGTTGCAGGTGGGCTTGGGTTCTGAGATTGCAATTTATTCCTTCTCATCATTTTGTGTAGCACTGTCTTCTGACCTTTGTTGTAGATCTTTGCTGTAGTTATAACCTTTGTACATACTGAAGTTCAGGTGAAGCCCTGCAAAGTTTGGACTTATTCAACTGTGCCTGGCTTGGGTCTGGCTGCTGTGCTCAGCTCCTTCATGCTGCTGCCTTTCAGTGTGAACCTGTTGTGCCCCTCTGGCAAGATGTTCTGCTCCTGGACTAGCTGGGTGGATCTATGCTCTATACTCTCTGCAAAGATTGTAGCTGCAGTGTTACACCCCAGGCATGTAAGCCAGGCCTGAGCTGTGCCTTGATGGTTCAAGGTGGAGTAGAGGGGAGAGGAAGCTCTCCCTCACAGTCACTGTGTCTGGGCTATTACTGTGTCTGGGGGTTCCCAGAACACGGCAGAAATTTCTACTCGGCCAGCGGGGTGGGTGAGGTGCTGAGGTGTAGTGTGGGGCATCCCAAGTGGGTGGGAGATTGTCTTGCCCACCCTAAGCCTGGGCTGGGACTGGTATTTGGTCCGGCCTTTGCAGGGTAACAGGAAGCTCTCCCACACACTCACCGGATCTGGGCTAGGACTGGGTCTGGGTTTTCCTGGACCGTGGCAGAAATTACTACGGTGCAGGTGGGGTGGTGGAGGTGCTGCGGAGTGGTGGGGGGCGTCCCAATGGTGTGGAAGAGGGTCTGGCCCACACTGTGCCTGGGCTGGGACTGGTCTGGCAGGTGCAGGGTAGCAGGAACCTCTCCCACACACTCACAGGACCTGGGCTAGGACTGGGTCTGGGGGTTCCCGGAACGTGGCAGAAATTCCTACTCGATGGCCAGGGTGGGGGAGGTGCTGCGGAGTGGTGGGGGGCGTCCCAACGGGCTGGGAGAGTCTCTGGCCTACACTGTGCCTGGGCTGGGAATGGTCCCGCCGGCGCAGGTTAGCAGGAAGCTATCCCACACACTCAGTGGACCTGGGCTAGGACTGGGTCTGGGGGTTCCCAGAATGTGGCAGAAATTCCTACTCGGTGAGTGGGGTGGGGGAGGTGCTGCGGAGTGGCGGGGTGCGTCCCAAGGGGGTTGGAGTGGGTCTGGTCCTCGCTGCGCCTGGGCTGGGACTAGTCCCACCGGCGCAGGGTAGCAGGAAGCTCTCCCACACACTCACCGGACCTGGGCTAGGACTAGTTTTCTATCTTCGTTTTTGATGTCCAGTTTCTGAAGCATTCCTTGGAAAGCCGTCTCGTGGTTGCACTGCATGCTGTCCTCCCCACAATATTTCTTTTCATGTGCTAGTATAATTTTTAATGCAACCAAAGCAAAGCAAAGCAAATCAAACCAAACCAAATAAAACCAACAACAAGAACAACATCAGCAGTTAACCTAGTTAAGTGGGTCTGCTGATCTCACACAGGTGTCGAGGGCCATGGACAAGAGGTCTAAGTTTAATTTATGTGGTGGGAAACTAAAGTTTCTAACCTGGGAAAAATTTTGGTATGCGTTTCAGAAATATTGTCCTAGAAGAAGGCAAAAAAGATGTTGCAACAGACTTAATGATTAAATGAGTGATAATGCTATAAAAATGCCTGAATCTATTTATTTCCCTTTGAAGAGGCAAAAACAAATGGGAAATATTTTTTTATTTTATGCAAGAAAGGTAAAACAAAATTTCATAGCAAAATAATAGAATAGCAATAGTTAACATATTGTATATTGTGATCTTTTTTTTTTCGTTTTTGGTCACATATTCTTTTTTTTTTTCCATAATTTTATTGAGAAACAAATAGCAATGAGACACTTTCAAGCCAAATTGGTAGGAAAGTTTCAATAATTTACACATTGCATACATTCTTCCTAGTGGTTAATTGCTGTACAAGATGTAGACATGATATCCTATTTACAAACACTATTAGAACAGATCCCTCTATTCATTAAGAGAATGTAACTATATATCTATCCTAACCATTTTTAATGCAAAATGGACATTCATCTGTATCCTCTTTTTTGTTTATTTCCATTATTTGAATATTATAGTTGTGTTAACTCAGCAAAATATTCTAAGAGTCCAGTAGTCTATTATATTTTAAAAGAGTCCAGTAGTCCATTATATTGTGATCTTTAAAGTAATTGTTCAGAGTGAAAGATAGGAACATTAAAGTGTCTCCAATTGATAGTAGCACAAACCTTCCTTTCAAATGAACTGACACTAATAACTGATTTGCATTTTCTCCTTTTGTGCTTTCCCCTTTAATTTATTCTAGTTCCCTTTTCCTTTTAAACAGTTTCTTCTACTTCATAACAGTTATGGTACATTTTAAACCGCCTTTACTCTTCAGTTTCTCACATAAGGAGACAATTTGGTGCTTACAGATATGAGTCTGATTTACTCCACTTTTGAATATGGTCTCAACCCATATCCATTTCCATATAAAAGACTCAAGTGTACCCTTTAAGGTTGGGTAGTACTTCAAATAGCACCTATTCTTAGTCCATTTCTTGGTTGATGAACTTTTGTACTATTTCCAAGGTTTAGCTATGACAAATTGCGCTGCTATAAATATGGATGCACATATAGCACTGTGGGATGACACTTTTAATTTTTCTGGGAAGACACTCTAAAGGGGACTCACTGGGATGAATAGAACCTGTGTTCATAGCCTTCTGAGGAATCTCCACACTGATTTGCACGGGTCTACACTGTTACCAACAGTGGAGCAGGGTTCCTTTCTCCCCACAACCCCCAGCAGCATTTGTTATTGGTTGACTTCTTGATGATAGCAATTCTTTCTGGGGCAAGATGGAATCTCAGTGTTCCTTTATTTTGCATTTCTTGAATGATCAATGATGATAAACATTTTTGTGGGTGCATTTATTTGCAATTTATATTTCTTCGTCTGAGAAGTATGTATTAATCTCAGATGCCCATATTTGGATCGGATCTTTGAGCTTGGGGTATCTGAGTTCTTAAATTCTTTATATGTTCTAGATAGAAGACCTTTGTTTGGAGGACAGTTGGTTAAAATGTTTTCCCACTCAGTGGGTTGTCTTTTCACTTTGTTGGTAACTTCACTTGAAGTGCAAATGCTTTTTAAGAAGATGAGATCCCAGTTTTCGATTCTTTGCAGTGTTTCTCATGCAGTTTGGGTTTTCTTCATGAATTTTCTGACTATACCTATGTCTTTAAGATTTCTACCTACTTTCTCTTCTACTACACTTAGTCTTTCTGTTTTAGTATTTAGATCATTGATACATTTTGACTTTAGTTTATTGCACGGTGATAGATATAGATTCATTTTTAGTTTTTGGCATATAGAGAGCCAGTTTTTCCAGCTCCATTTATTAAAGAATCTGTCTTTCTTCTAGTGAACATGTTTGACTTCTTTTTTTTTTAATTATTTATTTATTTATTTATTTGTGTGTGTGTGTGTGTGTGTGTGTGTGTGGCCAGCTCAGCCCACCAGGGGGCGGGGCTGGCTGGCATGTGGTGCTGGGGGATTGAACCAGGGTCCCTGTGCTTTTTTGCTAAGCTTGTTCTAAGTAGGTGCTTTAGACCACTGAGCCATCTCACCAGCCCATGTTTGACTTCTTGATAAGGTGGACGAGTGTATTTTTAGTTGTGTCTGCATCTTCTAATCTGCTCCATTGATCCTCAGGTCTGTGTGTCCTGCCTTGCCTTTTGTTAGTCTGCTCAGGGGTCTCAAGGGCAATTTTTGTGGGTAAGGTCCCAAGGTTAAAGAACATACATGTACGAGACATCAGCAACAACAATAGGCAGCAAGGAGCAGAGAAGAGAGCCAGAGTGAGAGCCCAAGAGAGTCATCTGCATCTTTATTGTATAAATTCCATATAAGTTGTTACCTCATCTTTACATTCCTACACAGTGCAACCAGCACATGCATGTTTGTCCTAAGTTGTGATTATAACTGTATCCCACTGTGAGCCTGTGCTAGACAAGCAGGGTCATGTTCTCATTTATCCTTAGATACCCTTGAGCTTTGAAACAGTCTGAATGATTCCCCATATCCAATCCCCTCAAGGGTCAAAGGTATATAAATGTAGCATTCTCTATGTAACAGAGCAAAGTACCTCCTTGCATTGTAAATAACAAGTCAAGAAACATGTGGTTCTGAAAAATCACTTTCATTTCTTTATTTCTATTTCTATTTTATTTAGTACAGGGTTTCCAGGGTCTCACTACACAGATCAGACTCTTAATGATTATCTTGTTTTCAGCCTCCCAAGTGCTGGGATTATAGGTGTGCCCCACCACTCCCAGTTTCAATTGCTATTTCAGAGTGCCCCAGGGGTGGGGCCTGCACAGCACGCCAGTGATCAAAACATGGCCGCTGCCATCTGCCTAAGCAGGCACTTTAGTCCACTGAACTATTTGGCCAGCTCCTCACTTTTTTCATTTGAGCAGCTTCATGCACAAGCAACATAAAAACTTGGCATGTGACATTCAAGGCCTGGGCCATATGTTGAGCAATGACTTCAGCTTGGATGGCTAAGTCTACAGTCCTTGTCACTTATCAGATACTGTTCCTAGTAGCATCCCATACACAGCAGTAAATTGTTTTGGTCCGACACTTTCCTAGTGGCAAAACATTGCAATACATGGTCAAGAGATCTGCTAAATCACTTCCTGTGGAGAGGAGGGACCTATATCCTGAACCATGATATCTCACATGATCAACTTTTTGACCATGCTCTCATATGTCTCACTATCATTTGATGCTCCACATGGGACCATGCCCTATCTGTCATTCTTGAGCTCCCAAGCCAACAGCCAGAAAGTCAGCCCTCTCAACATGTCCCATCTTTCCATGTACACATTCAAGGGGTCTTCATGCATCATAAGTAACCATACTATCTGCAACTCTGCCCATTGGCTTGATATGCCTGCTCTGTTTCAAACCAAAGTACTTTCATACTGGCCTGGACAGTGACTGCTGTCCATTGCAGGATTGGGTCAGAGCTAGACCCATCATTATATATCTAGCATCTTGTCCTCTTTCCTTCCTGTACAGGGACTATGGGCTAAATCTTGTAGGCCATCCACCTGGACAGGTTGCTGTGTCATATACATCACAGGACCCCAAACTGTTGCCAGGTCAGCTGCCATTAGGCCAGCTGAGAAAGAGGTTTACTGTTGGAGGTACACCCTCTAGTGAAAGAATGAAGGCCTGTGCCACTCCACTCCTGGGATGTCCTGCATACATCCATACTCAGTCCTCAATCTGTCCTGTGGTTTCTCACAGGCATGCAGAGCAGTGTACAGTGCCACTGTTTCTCAACCAGGGAGTACCAGCTCTCAGCTCTCTTCCAAAACTGTTTGAGTATTGAAAAACAGTTTCCATTGTGTCTATCCGGCAAGCAGCTTCTACTTCATCTTCCCAGCAAGCAGCTTTCATTGCCTCTATTCAGCCACATGTTATATGCCCCTTTTGATTATCTGGTATAAAGTGTAAAGAAGAGTAACTAGTTATGGTATCACCACCAAAAAATCTAGCAAGCCGACATATGCCTGTAATTGGTATGCTGTCATGGGTCTGGTCTTACATAACCATATAATATCTAATAATTAGAAAATCTAGGACCCTGAACCTTGTCTTAATTTATGGCCCACTCTCATACAAGTAACATTTCCTTCATATTGTACACAGTAGCTTTCAGATCTGCAAATAATCAGATTAGCATTATATCATCAACACAAAACTGACACAGAGTGTGTCTTGGTCCGTGTAGTTAGGCCCTGGGTCACCAGGCCATGACACAAAGTTGGGCTATACAAATAGCCTTGTGGTAACATCTCAAAGGTCTATTGTCTACCTTCCTAGGTGAAGGCAAATTGGTCTTAACTGCCAGCATCAGGATGTGACTTCATGGTAATTTGCCATGACCCATCTGGCTTCTGTATGGCCTTACTGAAGGGCTCTGTGCAGAGAGTATCACCTCTGCTTTTTCCAATTTCAAGACAGTCTATCCATCTGCTCATGTTCTCCAGGTATCTAGTACTGTTTCATGCACACAACCCATGTGGCCTGTGGGAGAGTCAGTGATGCATGGTGTGGATGGTCCCTGACTACCATTTTTACTACGTGAACTCACAACTAGGATTCTCCTTGCATGGTGTCGATCCAAGCACCAGTCAGGATGTCCATCCCCACTGTGTTTTTGGCAAGTGCAGAAACATAAACATCAGATGGGAGTGAGGGCAGGCACTCAAAGTCACCTGGGTCTTCCAGACCATGGCGTAGTGACCTCCATACCCCTCTGTGTGTGTGGTAGGTCCTGTCAAATTGTCTGGGTTGCTCTACATTAGTATTGACTCAGCTCCAGTACACACCAATGCTAGTATATGCTGCATGTTCTTTGGGGACCAGAATAGTCCCAAATAGTTTCACACATGGCCTCCAGTCTCCTGGGACCTCCCAGGACCCAGTTAGCACAGCAAGCTTCCTAATCAGGGTAGAAGGAGGCCAGTATAACTTCTTCCAACTTCACTAGGGCTTCTTTGAGCTTTTGGCTCTGGCCCATCAGTTGGTATTGCTCACCAATGTGTAACTGCCTTCTAGAGTCAAAAATACATCTGAAGGCTGCCTTCTAACTTTTCTGCAGCTAGGTCAGCAGGCTGCCGGTTCATCCAGATCTGATGCCAACTGAACTTCAGTGGCTGCACAGCCTATCCTTGGGGGTATGGTCCCAATCTCCTAAAGTTCCCCTTTTTCTTCTTTGCTGATACAGTTTTTCCAGATCTTGCCTTACCATGGCACTTCACTTCCACATATCCCATCCTGGTTAAGGCACCAACAGCAACATGGATTGGGATATCTGTAAAGGGATCAGGAAGGGCTGCCGCTGACCTGAGTGGGCTAGCTGGCTCACTTGCCAGGACCATGTCATTCATGCATTCTATCAGCAGTTCCTCTTCTGGGCTATGGTACTGCAGTGCAAACATTATTTGTTGCGTACTCACTTCACATAGCACAGTAATCAAGTCTAGATAGTGACTTGCTCCAGGAGGCCATCTAGATTCTCCCAAACTAGGTTGAGCCACTCTGCAACCAACCAATTTAAAACAGTTTGATTATCTGCTTCTGAGGTTTTCTTCTGCTAATCCTGTCTCACAGAGGGGTTATTGGTATGCTGGCTATTTTGGACAGCTCTGTGGACCTAACTTTGTCTCCAGCTCCATCATCCCACAGCCATAGCAGCCATGCAGGTACTGTTTCACCCACCTCCGGCTTTATTTTGCCAGCTCCTGTAGATTCATAGCTATATATGTTGTGTGCATTGTGTGTTGGGCAGAGGAAGGTGGCCTTCCTAGTCTGTCTCTCTGGGCTAAGGGTTCCTCAACCTCCACTTTTTGATGAATAGTCACCCTAGCAATGCAAAACCAGGGGATTTCTCTGGGGATTGACAGTGATTTCCATGCCTCACAACATGAGCTCTGAAGCAGCCAGCCATTGCTCAACGTCCTTCTTTATCTGCTGCAAGCTGATCTACTTTCCAGACAATGCCATCTGCATCTTGATTTATGCAACAGAATAGTGTGAAACAGCCAAACCAACCACCCCATTGTTTCCTGGTGAAGGGGAGGAATTTTTCTGTCAATTGCTTCTGAGGCTTGCAAAACATCTCAGGATGCAAACAAACCGTTTTCCAGTCCTCCAGGGCCTTTTCCAAGCTGCCAAAAGGTGGCTACAGGCATTCATGGTGAGGCCAAGGCTGCTTATCAACCACTTCCCAAGGGCTCTCCCTCACATTTGGGTGCTGTTTCCACAGCCTCTATGGGATCAATCACTTCAATGTCCCACTGACTATGTCATTCAAAGGGTCCAAGGGAAAATTTCATGGGTAAGGTTTCAAGGTAAAAGAACACACATGTGTAAAACATCAACATGATCAGCAAGCAGCATGGAGCAGAGGAGAGTCAGAGAGCCCAACAGAACCATCTATGTCTTTATTGTATAGTTCCTATACAGATTATCTTATGGTTACATTTGTTTTTTTTGTTTTTGTTTTTTTTTTGGTGGAACTGGGGATGAACTCAGGCCCTTGTACTTGCCAGGGAAGCGCTTTTTCTACTGAGCTATCTCCCAGACCCCATGATTACATTCTTACATAGTGCTGTAACCAGTGCATGCCTGTTTGTCTGTGATAACTCATGATTACATAACTGTGTCCCACAGTGCACCTCCACTGGACCAGCGGAGTCACATCCTTAGGTGTCCTTAGATACCTCTGAGCTTTGAATCAATCTGACTGTTTTACCCACATCTTTGTTGGCCAGAAATATCTTTGCTATTCTAGGTCTCTGCTATTCCAAATGAATTTTAGAATTTTTTTTTTTTAGATTTGTGAGATATGCTAATTGTACTTTGATCTGCATTGGATTAAATCTGTAAGTTTTGGAAATATGAATGTTTTCATTATGTTGGTTCTTCCTATCAATGAACAAGGAATATCTTTCCATTTTCTGATATCCTCTTTGATTTTTTTCATAATATTGCAATTTTTAATATATAAATCCTTTCTATCCCTTGTTAAATTGATTTTTAAGTATCTGATTTTGGGGATGCTATTGTTAAGGATGAGGTTGCTCCAGTTTCTTTCCTATTGAGTTTATTGTTTGTGTATAGGAATGCTATTTTTTTTTG
>NW_004524919.1:73751-74363 GCF_000260255.1 Octodon degus
CTTATTCCACTGAGCCATCTCCCCAGCCCTACTAATTGGTTTTGAAACTATCTCATTGCTATTTGTTTCTCAATAAAATTATTAAAAAATATTTGCATTACTGTTTTTAGCAGAAGCCAGGAAAATAAATTTTCAGTATTCAGAATGTTATCCTAATGTATATTATTTAATTTATTGTAAATAATGGTGAACAGTGGTCAATGAATAGTTTTATATTTCTTTAAAAAATGAAAGGTAAACTTGTGCTTTTTGTAGGTAAAGGAATGCACCTTGAGACCATACACCTTAGCGAAATAAATTGGGCACATATGTGTAAATATGACATTGTCTCCATAGTGTGAAAAGTTCAAAGAGTAAATAAGGACCAAAAGGTGCAATAGCTAGTGTGAAGTAGAAAGAACGCTTTTAAAAGGGAGGGAAGGAAGGAAGGGAAATGAAAAAAATGTTAAAAGAAAGATAAAATGGAAACAAAGCTTTGTAAATAATGGGGGTAGAGGGGTTGAAGGGAAGGAAGAGAACTGAAGAAAAAAAGACAAATCGAGATATATCATGTACATAGTTAAAATTTACTATGGTGGGTCTGACTGTTATGTATATCTAAATTGTACCAGT
>NW_004524919.1:74463-77853 GCF_000260255.1 Octodon degus
AAGCAGGACAGTCCCACAATATTCCTTTTCCTGTCTCTTGCTTTCCTTCACCACCGCCTTCTTCTTGAACATCCATCTACCCGAGAGACATCTTAGCAGTAAATGGCATGTCATGACAAGTCGCCCATATTCAGAATACCACAATGACAGGCACTCCCATCATGAAACAACTGTTACAAATTACCATCTGCAGTGCAGTAGCTTAGTTAGGAATGCTATTGAATTTTGGGTCTTGAAGTTATATCCAGCTACAGCACTGAACAGTGAATCTAGAAGCCTGTCAGTGAAGTTTTTTGGGGTCTTTTATGTAGGATATCATGCCATCTGCAAATAAAGATAATTTGACTTCTTCCTTTACTATACTTATTCCTTTTGTTTTCCTCTTTTGGCTATTTGCTCTGGCTAACGTTCCCTTAAATATATTGAACAAGAGTGGGTATAATGGATGTACTTGTCTTGTTTTTTATGTTAGAGTGAAAGTTTTCAGTTATTGACCACTTAGTAGGATTTTGGCTGTTGGTTTGTCATAGATGGCTTTTATCAGATTGAGGCAAAGACCATCTATTCCAGTTACCTGTAGTGTTTTTATCATGAATGAATATTGAATTTTATCAAAAGCTTTTTCTTCATCTACTAGCATGATGATGTGATTTTTGCCTTTGGCCCTGTTGACATGGTGTATCACATTTATTGATTTACATATGTTGAGCCATGCATGCATCCCTGGGATGAATCCCACTTGGTCATGGTGTATAATGTTCTTGATGACTTGCTGCATTCAGTTTTACAGTATCTTTTGAGTATTTTTGCATCTCTGCTCAGTAGGGAGACTGGCCTATAATTCTCTTTGGGGCTTTCTCTGATTTTGGTATCAGGGAAATACTTGCCTCTAGGATTGAGTTAGGGAGTACTGCTCTCTTTCCAATTTCATTAAAGAGTTGGAGAAGCATTGGTATTAAACCTTCTCAAAATTTCTTGAAGAAGCTCGCAGTGAATCCATCTGGACCTGGACTTTTCTTTGTCAGCAAGTTTTTAATGAAATTTTCAATCTTATCAACTGACATTGGCTATTCAGATTTTTATATCATTTTTTACATAAGAATTTTATTTATACACACACAAACAAAAGAGTCAGAATGGCCCTTAAGCATATGAGATAAACCAAGAGTTCTGATTTGGATCATGGACAATTACCCCCCAACATTTAGAAAAGCAGAGGAAATTTATCAGGCTACGTAATGCTCTTTTCTGATAAAGGAAGTAACTACAAAAACTCTATTTACTTGTTTCAAGTAACCAGTGCTATATATGCAAAACAAACAAAATCCAACACTCCACCAATACTACTTTCAAAACTTTATTTTTTATTTTTTATTTTTTTGCAGAACCGGGGATTGAACTCAGACCCCTGGACTTGCCAGGGAAGTGCTTATTTTACTGAGCCATCTCCCCAGCAAAACTTGATTTTTATTAGAATGTTTTTTTCATACTAGTAAATCAAAACCTGATGTAAGTTATGGAGCTTCATCTTCTGGACACGAATGCGAAATTAGTCTGTCATCTTAAAAAACAAATTACGATTTGAGGACATTTCATATATGCCTCTTTTGCCAGCACCAAGTCAGCCTCATCTGAATCTTTCCATTTCATGAGAAACATCAATTCCCCACTACTATCTGTGACATCAATTATTTGTTCAGGATGAAGACCTCTAGCAAAATCTCTAGGTATGTGAGCAGCATCTTTTAGTTTCTTTGACTTGCTGTCATCAGATTCACTTTCAGATAAAGATTTTGTTTATGTACCATCTTTTACTTTACCAGATTTTTGTGAATTAAGAAATGTTTCAATTAATTCTGGACAATCTAAATTTTCTTCATGTTCCCATGTATTGTCAGTGTGTAAATCCCTTCCACTTCAGAAAATATTCTACCTTCCCATTCACTACACATCCATCCAGTACTTTTTCTACCACAAACTCTTCAGGTTCTGCTTCCTCAACTTTTTCTATTCTATTTCTTTCTCATTTTTTTGCAATGTAGTTTTATTGGAAGCCACTTTTTACTGAAAACTTGAAGAGCTATTATTCACCATCTCAGATGCTCAGTCATGGGTTTGCAGTGTCTCAGCCTGCACGCCTGCAGCTCCACAAGCACCTGAGCCCAGACTTATTATATCTTGATTTAGCTTTTATAATTAGCTCATATCTAGGAATCTTTCCATGTTTTCCATCCTATAAGAGTATAGATTTTCAAAGTACCTGTTGATGATCTTCTGAACTTCCACAAGATCTGTGGTGATTTCATCCTTTTCATTCCTCATTGCGTGAACTGAGTCTTTTATTACCTTCTTTTGATAAGATTGACTAGGGGTTTGTCAATTTTTTTTATTCTTTCAAAGAATTAAATCTTTGGCCTTCTCCCACCTGAGTCCTAGGCCCCTGGTGACCCAGACCAATCGATTAGACTCCCTGCCCCTGGGATTGCAGGCTTGGTGATGCTGTGCTTGGTTCTGTCCACCTGGAGTAGCCCGGGACTGCGACATCTTGTGTGCTGACATGGGAAAATCTCTTTCTCATTTGCCTCTGCATCTTAGTAAAGAAGATGCTTATGATGGAATCACACCGCCAGTGAAAATATGAGGACTGGATTGGCTAATAATGAAGCCTATAATGAAGATGGAAGAAGTGGAGATGTCCTGCAGTTTCCTTATGTGGAATAGGAAGAGATAGTATCATTTGCCCCACTTGCCAAGGAACAGGAAGAATTCCTAGTGGACAAGAAAACCAACTGGTAATATTGATTCCATATAGTGACCAGAGATCAAGGCCAAGAAGAACAAAGCTGTATGTGATGGCATCTGCTTTTTTCTGTCTGCTCCTTTCTTTTTTTTTTTTTGTCTGCTCCTTTCTTGATTGGCTATGTTTTTCCTTTTCCCTCGATCGATTGATGAGAAGTACATTGGTGTAAAATCAGCATATGTAAGTTATGATGCTCAAAAAAGAACAATATATTTAAATATTACAGTAAGTACAAATATATATTGAAAGCCTTTTATTTCATCCTTTATCCTATTAAGCAGCATCTTTATCCTGTTTGAGAGCATGTTTGTTAAATATAACCAGTATGGTTTGCTAGCTATATGTCTTTGCTGTGTTGATCCTTCTCTACCATTTTTGGTTTTTCTAAAAATGGAAAATAATAAATACTGCTAATTCATGCATAGAATTATTTATAATCTGATGATATTTTAGTAAAATAAAATAAGCTAAACATTTTCTGGAAAAGAAAAAATATTACAATCAATCAACTCTTCAACATTTGACTTTAAGTAAATATTATCAAGGTGTACTCAAATGTTATTTAATAGAAATTATTTTTAAAATTTTTA
>NW_004524919.1:83953-85630 GCF_000260255.1 Octodon degus
TATAGAATGTGAGAAAAAATACAATCACACATTTTTACAGAGAAATTTAGATATCAAACCCTATATAACATTGTAGCAGGTCACTTTCAACTTCTTACATTAGAGAGACAATACAATGTTTATACATGTGGGTCTGATCTATTTCATTTATGAATATGACCTCTAGTTGCACCCATTCATCTATAAAATCCTTGAGTTTATCCTTCTTTATAGTCAAACAGCACTCTATTGTATAAAAATACCACATCATTTTATCTATTCCTCCATTGAAGGGCAGTTGGACTGTTTCCAAGATATAGCTATGACAAATTGTGTTGCTATAAACATAGGTGCAATATATTACTGTGGTATGATGTCTTTAATTATTGTGGGAAAAGACCCAGAGGGGAAAAGCTGGGTCAAATGGAACCTATAATCCTGGATTTTTTTTTTTTTGAAATCTCCATACAGATTTTCATAGTGATTGCAGCAGTCTGCAGTCCCACCAACTGTGAAGAAGGGTTTCTATTTCCCCACAGCCCTGTCAGCATATGTTTTTGGTTGATTTCTGATGATAGCCATTTTCTTCTGGGGTGAGATGGAGTCAGAGTTGTTTTAATTTGCACCCCTGAAATGAGTGATGATGTTGTTTCTTATTGCCCAGATATTGCCAAATTCCTTCTTTTTTTCATACCAGGAGTTGAAGTTCTTATCTTGCACTTGCCAAGCAGGTGCTGATAATAAGATGAAATAAATTATAAACATACCAGACTTCTTAACGAGCACCCACTAGAGTGAATTTGTAGAGTCCATAACTGCTAAACCCCATCAAAACATCTATCCAACTTCCCATAGATTAGCTCTGTGGAGGAAAGCTAGAAGCAGCTAACTTTAGTGTTCATTACTTCTTCCCTAATGGCAGATAGGGCTACTTCTTCAGAGTGCAAAACATTATAGATAAATAAATTAAATAGAAATTAATAGGCAAATGGGGTCGGGGAGATGGCTCAGTGGAATAAGTGCTTCCCTGGCAAGTGCTGGGGCCTGAGTTCAATTCCTGGTTCTGAAAAAAAAAAAAGAAATTAATAGACAGAGATGGTTTGGGGTCTGAGGGGATTGGGCCCTTGACGGTGTCAGCACAGGAGATGAGGTACATCAAAATTGCAGCTGGTGGAAGCAAATCTAAACAATCCAGGCTTCAAGTTGGGGACACAGGGTCAGGGCTTCAAGCCTCTGTGGTAGTAAATATAAATTAGAGATTATATTGTGATTAGCACCACCTGGTCTAGTGAACATAGCTATTGTTCGGACATATAGTATGGCCTCCAGAACCCCTGACCCATACTTCCATCCCTACCCATAAATTCCTTTCTGCTTTCCATGTTGAATGTAATAGATAAATTTTTTGTAGAGTGCTGCTATCTGATATTTTTCTCTCTTCTCTATTTGTGCCCCTAGGACCTGCCTTAGGAGAGTTGGTAGAACTTAGAGATTTTGTCTTGCCTTGTTTTCCCATGATCCCATGTGTGTGTATATTTGGTTTTTCATTTTGTTTTTATCTCTCTTCCTTTTTCCTTTTGTTTATTTGTACTACAGGTTGAAGTCCAGTAAAGTGGGGGAGAACTCATAGTTTATATAAGGATATTTAGGAAGAAGTCATTTTCCATGATCTATTTTCAGCTTATGTACAATAATAGT
>NW_004524919.1:85730-87672 GCF_000260255.1 Octodon degus
GTCTTGTATCTAGATGTTCTCCCAAAGCCTCATGCACTCACATATGGACAGTTGGAGAGTTTTGGCTACATTTGGGTGTGATACTGAGATTAAGAGTATAATGCTGGGATCAGATAAAGGAAGGCCCACCCTGGATGTTGTTGGCATCACTCAAAAAGCTATAACCTGGATGTGATAAAAGAGATGGGAAGGCTTTCTGCTTCTTGTGACTTTGGCTCCTCATTGCCTTCTTCCCTTTCATACCATGGAGTGTTTCTCTTCCATAATGCCACTCTTCCATACACCCTTCTTGGGAATAGCCAACTATAGACTGAAACTTCTATGAACTATGAGCTGAAATAATTCTTTTCTTCCATTGGCTTGTGAATGTTAGATATTTTATCTCAGCAATGAGAAAGTAGCTAAGATATGGGCCATACTGCTCATACTGTTTGGAAGAATGTGGACCTAGCTGGTTTTACTTGCATAGATGAATGCTAAAGTAGAGGTATAGGTGTATGGGGGACTCCCCATGCCCTCCAGATTCTACTCCAATAGGTCCCCAGGCCCAGCTTGTGAGTGGGACCTTAAGTGCCCTCCAAATTCTACTCCAACAGGTCCCCAAGTCCAAGTGTGAGTGGGACCTTCCACACACTCATCAGAACTTCCTTCATCAGACAGGCCTGGTGTTGAACTCTGCAACAGAACTCTGCAGAGATGCATGGGGAGAGATCTACCCAACTAATCCAGGAGGAAAACATCTTGCCAGAGGGGCATAGCAGATCCACTTGCACAGGCTGAAGCAGGAAGAAGTGGAACACAGCAGCCAGACCCAATCCAGGCCCACCTGGATGAGATCGAAATTGGTAGATCTGGAACCGGTAAGCTGAGACACTTTGCTAGACCCAGATCTATGAGGGATCATTCTCTTTCTTTCTCTGTTAATTGGGAGATGGGAGAATAGGTAACCAGGGTGAACTAGTCTTCCTGGAAGACTATAGGCACAAAAGGCGAGGTGATAAGATAGAATTTAGGAGACCTAAATTAAGTACAAATTCCAAATCTAATATCTGCTTAGCTGTACGGTCATAATGTTTGTTCTTAGGGTCTAAAACTCAAGCCTATTAGTTACAAAATTTTGTCAACTGCTAAATATAGCTAGTGTTGCTAATTGTAGTTCTCTAAATACAAAAGTGTAACTGCCTTAACTACATAATCAATCTTGGGTAACGATATTGGTACATGCTAAGGTAATAACTGCACCAAAACTCTACACCAAAGCTCAGAAGACAGTGCTATACAAAATAACAAAGAAAGGGCTGGAGAGATAGCTCAGTAGAATTAACACTTGCCTGGCAAGTGCATGGTCTTGAGTTCAATCCCTGGTACCACAAAAATAAATAAATAAATAAATAAATAAATAAATAAATAAATAAAACCAAAATGACAAAGAAAAGGAGTAAAATGCTTTTCAGTCACTGAGCCCACCTAAAAAATGCAGGAGATGCTAGGATACAAGAAATTGGAAATCACACAGATGGAATCTCTGAAATAGCGTCAGAAGTAAAGAAACAACTGCAGAAAGGTATAGAGGAAATCAGATTAGAAATAGTTTCTGAAGTAAAAAAAGAAATGATAACTATAATGAAAGAATTACTAAGTACTTCTAAAGAGCACACTGAGAAAAAATAGAGGAGATATAAAAATGGTGGAATCTTTGAATGAGCAATATAGGAAAGAAATAGAATTCATGAAGCAGATTCAAAGTGATATACAGGAAATTACAACCTCAATCACAAACTGGTAAAACCGTTTGAATGAAAGTGAAAATAGAAATTCAGATCTTGAAGACACCATTGCAGCTAGTGAAAAGGTAAGAAAAGATCTCTTAAAACCAACTAAGGTACAGGAAAAAAATAATTGAACATCTGCAAGATGATGCAAAGATGAAGAACGTAAGACT
>NW_004524919.1:87772-91115 GCF_000260255.1 Octodon degus
GAAGACCATATATCATGATTAAGTAGGTTTCACCCAAAGATGCAAGAATGGTTCAACCTGTGGAAACCAATATATGTGAAACACCACATACACAGAAAGGAGAAATATCATGTGGGATATCAATAGATGCAGAATTGACTTTTGACAAAATATACTACTTTCTACGATTATAAGCCTTAAGAGAATGGGTATAGAATAACCATGTATAAATTTGACAAAAGCTTTTTATCATAAAGAAATAGCCAAAATCATCTTAGATGGGAGAAAACTGAAAGCATTCCCTCTAACATCAGGAATGAAACAAGGGTATTCACTATCACTACTCTATTCCAATAGTACTTGAAACATTTGCCAGAGCCGGGAGTCAGCTTGTCTACCTGTGTACACATCAACAGACACTTGGTATAAAGAAAATATGAATGCTGGAGAGGCTGAGAGAATAAAGGAACCCTTTTCCACAGTTGTTTGTAGCGCAGAATGGTACAACCACTAAGAAAATCAGTGTGGAGATTCCTCAATAAGCTAGCGTTGGAGGTCCCTTTCAAGCCAACCATTCCTCTCCTAGGTATTTTTCCAAAAGAATTGAAATCATACTACACTGATGTATTGCACCCATGTTTATAGCTGTGCAATTTGTCTTATCTCACTCTTGGAAACAATCCAAATGCCCATCAACTGAAGAATGGATAAAAAAGACATGGTAATTTTATACAATGGAGTATTAAGGACACTCCATTGAGTATTTTACACAATGGAGCTACAAAAAGATAAATTTGAGGCTTTTATAGATAAATAAATGCAACTAAAGACTGTATTAGTAAGTGAAATAAATCAGATCCATGTGCAAACATTGTATTGCCTTTCTACTGTGAGAACATGAAAGAGTAAATAAAATTAGAAACATACAATAGATAATGAAAAAAGGGAAAAATTTGTTCAGTGGAAGAAAAGACTGGGATAAGGAAAAGGACAAAAGAAAGGACAGAAAAATATATTTATGTATGTATATGGGATTGTTTGGATAATTGTACTGCTGATTTTTGCTGGTGTTGAAAGGAGCAGTTACCACTTATTTTTTTCTTTTTAATCTTACTGGTTTTTCTTCTTTTGAATTTCTTACAACTTTTTTGTTATTATTTTGTTTTTTCTTTAAACCAGTGTTGCATATTTATATCTAGTAACCTGAAAGGCTAATTTGGGGATAATATCATGCAATTACAGCAACCATTTTTGAATTCCTATTACTTTATTTAATGAAATTTTGTATTTTTCTAATGACTTTCTTTTTTACTATTTTGTATTTAAAAATGATATCTACATACAATGAAATACTAGTCAGCTACACAGAAAGACACATTTGAGATTTTTGTAGGAAAATAAATGCACCTGGAAAATATAATGTTAAATAAAATAAATCAATACGTAAATATCTTACAAGAGAGAAGAGGTATAAGGAGACAAGGGCAAAGGGGAGGGGGAGGGAAAGGGGGAATTAGAGGAATAAAGATATGCCATGTACAGGAACCTAATAATCTCAGTGAATGCTAGCTTGCACCATATGTGAGCCAAGATTAAGAAAATCAGCAGGCATGAAAATAAGAGCAGAGAAATTAGAGGAGGCAGGAGAGTAGGGCAGGGAAGGAGAAGGAGATTACAAGGTAAACAAGCTGTAGTATGTACTGGAAACCACTGCTCCATGATGATCGTAAACTGCATCTATGAAAAACGTGTCTTATACAATTTTTTAAAATGTATTTGGTACAGGGTCTCACTACGCAGCTGGTACTCACAGTGAATCTCCTGTATTCAGCCTCCCCAGCGCTGGGATTATAGCTGTGTGCTACCACACCCACTCATTGGTGGCTCATAGTGCCTGCCCAGGGGCATGCACGGTGTGGCTTGTGATGTCAGGGATCACACAATGGTTCTTGTACTTGTCTAAGCAGGAGCTTAATCTGCTGAGCTATCTCACTGGTCCCAATTTTTTTTTTAGACAATGTATGATTTTATTAATGCAAAAGCATCAGTGATAACTGTTTAAACATTAAAATTTTTAAACAGCCAAGTTGGCTTAAATTTTTGCATAATGGCCTATCTGGCATTGCAAATACAAACATGAAAATATCCCCTATTTCCATGCATAGGCATTCAGCTATCACAGTGCTTACAAATTATTATGGACAAGATAAACTGTAACAATATTGATTTGAACTGCACAATTAAATGAACATTACATCGAGTAATAGCCTGTTTGTTATACTCTGAACATCAGATTATAATATATAAAGTTACTTGAAAATTAATTCCTTATTTCCTTTAAAGGGACATCTTTTGTATATGTGGTACCAAAATGAAAGCTGAGGAATGCATTTTGACCATAATAACAAAATTCACACACAAGACGGTGTTTCTTTCTCTAAAAAAAGTTTTACATTTGCCCGGAATCTCTCTCCAGGCATCATTTCCTCTATTACTTACTAATGGACGTGTTGACAAGCACTGACCCCAAATTCTATCTTCAAGGGAAACTTATAAAGTTAGAAAAGAGTAGTTCTTTATATTAAAAGAGTCAAATTTCAGCAACGCTAGCTTAAAATGACACAAATTCAATTTCTTAGCATCCATGAAGTATATTATTTCCATAAGTTGTCTATTATGAGCAAATTCATTTTATTTAGGACGTAAAATGAAGTTTGAATAGTACAGTCTGTGGTGTGGTCACATCAGCAACCGCCAGTTCTTGTCCATCAACAAGTCCTAGTTCTTTCAACGTTTTGGAAAGATTCGGCCTCGTTCGTTCTTCGATAGAGGTTACCGACTGTAAGTAAAGCATTCGATTTTTCCCTTCTAATATGGCTGTGATAGTGGAGATTTCATCTGCAGACAAGCACTATTGGTTAGATAGTCCAAAACCTTCTGCAGTTTAACTGATGGAGAAAACTGAATGTTTTGAGGAAGTTGGCTACAAGCTGGGCAGTTTTCCTTCCTCTCTGCTTCAGATGTGTAAGTGCACAGGCCATCTACATCATTGAATACCAAGTAATTATTAAGGGGAATATATGCACTTGTGGCTGTTTTAAAAACTTCAGTGCCACACACAGCTGCAATAACTGCATTTGTGGAAGCAACTGCAGGAATGACTCGTTTTTCTACCCCTTGGGAGAGTCAATATGTAACACCTCTAATATTATATTGTGATGCTCTCTCTAGAGATTTTTGAAATATCCACTGAATATGTTCAGGATCATCTCCGTCTAGTGGAACACCTTCTCCAGAAGGTTGCTCTTTAGGCCACTGCAACATCCTGACATGCTCAATGCAATGCTCTGCTGGCCTGGGCATA
>NW_004524919.1:91215-92549 GCF_000260255.1 Octodon degus
TTTATTTATTTATTTATTTATTTATTTTTGGCAGAACTGGGGATTGAACTCAGGCCCTTGCGCTTGCCAGGGAAGCACTTATCCCACTGAGCCATCTCCCCAGCCCCACTTTGCTATTTTTTAAAAGCTGTTCTATTTATTTGTTAAGGTGACAGTAGTTTTTCTTCTTTTCTTTTTATTAATTTTATGGAGAAACAAATAGCAATGAGACAGTTTTAAAACAGGGTAGCAGGACAGTTACAATTAATACACTGCATACTGTTGTCTGCATAGTAGTTGTTCATAGTAAAAGATGCAGACATGATATCCTGTCCAAATACTATTAGTACAAATATTTCTTCTCATTGAATGAAGAGAAAGTAACTGTATATATATTTTATCTATCTATCTATCTATCTATCTGTCTGTCTGTCTGTCTGTCTGTCTGTCTGTCTGTCTGCCTATCTATCTATCTATCTATCTATCTATCTATCTATCTATCTGTACAAAATGGTCCTTCATTTATAACCCTCTCTGTCTGATCTGCACAGTGAGACCCTGTCTCAAAAGGAAAAGAATTCTTATCTCTACCAACAACTTCCTCACCTGAATAAGGCAGCAAGTCAAAACGTGGTTTGTTTGAATTAGCTAAGGAACACTGGTCAAGGGAACATTAAAGATTCCTTAAGATCTATTACTTCACAGCAAGTTGAAATCAGCATTCAAAAGTTAGGATTCATGTATGTCTTAAAACTTGGCTCATGAAAGCCCATTGAATGACTGGAGGTATTCACAAGTTAGGACCCGGAATAAATGAATTGACAATTTATAATCTAAACTATTGACCTGCATGTTTTTCTTGACCCAAACTTAGGGGTCAAGAAAAATAGTTGACTTTAAAATAGGATAGATATACATGTAGGCTCAATCTTTTCAATATTTGGGTTAATGGTAGGGTAATAATAATAAGCTTCTTTTCTGGAGGGTTAACAACCTAAGTTTGCTGACCAAAAATTAGAGAAAAAGAAGGCTGCAAGGACAGCCAATGTTTTGGCCCTAGCCCTTCAAGGTCAGTGAGGACTCAGGACATAAGAGAACCTGTACTGTAACATAATATAACTGAGTTTTGTCCCAAACTTTTTGGTCAAGGAGATTATGGGGCCAAAGAGGAAAGTGATTGATGATGTAGAATGTGCCTAAGGAGAGTCACATGGAGAGAAAACAATCACTCAGGCTTTCACAGACAGCAAATTGGTCAAGCAGTGGCCATGACTCATCCACATGGCTGACATTGAAAAAGGATCTACAAACTGCAGTAGAGGGTTCCAGGATAAATCCTGAGGGGATTTGACTGA
>NW_004524919.1:102259-106362 GCF_000260255.1 Octodon degus
AAGAGATATCAACTTTCCATTTATCCATCTTCTGGCTATAATAGAGTCCAGTCCACAAACAATAATATGAAATTGTCGATAGAAAGTGTCATTAAAATCTTGGGTCTTGTTGAAATGTGGAACTACATTACAATTAGGAATTCTGTCATTTAGAAATTCTGCTGCAACTTCAGCCTTAGGTCTTCCAACATCTTTAGGCCTAAATAAAAACAGCCTATTTAGATTGGAAACATCTATAGTGTCCATGTCTATGACATGAATCTGTCTAAAACGAGACAATGCCAGATTTTTCAGGAGCTCCCATCCTAAGCCACCAGCTCCAATGACTAGAACTTTACATGTATCTAACAAAAACTGGAGAGATTCAGTGCTTGGTTCGAAATCAGAGTGTGTGAAGGGTCCAGATCGCTCGAGGAACTTCTTTACATGGTTCCAGCGACCTTCCCAGTTTCCAGTGTCCCTGCACCCACCATCAACAGCCATTGGTTCCTCGCCATCTGCCATATTGTTCTCCCCCCAATTTTTTTTAAAGTTAAAAAATATGTTATAAATAAGCTAAAGTTAATGATGCATGAAGAATATACCCTTGCTATATGCCTCACTTGTCTTGTGGATGAATATTACCTAAGCAACTGTACTTACGCTAGTATAGCTTGACTGCAATGTGATCATAGTTACCCAGTTATGCTTTTGCTGTATACAATACCCATGAGAAAGACCTTCAGAAACAACTTACGTTTTGGATATCTGCTGTGTTTCAGGAGGCTTCTCTCAACACAGCTTACCCTCTTTTGTCCTTAAATACATTCTTCAATACTGGAAGACTGGAGCTCAGCACACATGAAATCTAACAAGGTAGAAGTTACTTTGCCCTCACAATTTGCAGGAAGATGAGTGACATTTAGTGAAATAAATGAGACACACAAGCTTAAATATTGCATGTTTTCTCTTAAGTGAGAAACCCCAAATACAAAGGAAGAGAAAATAAAAGATGGATAACAAGAAGTAAAGAGACAGACCATTCTGAAAATAGAAGAGTGTAGAGATGGAAAGTGTTTTAGTTTGTGGCTGCATGTTCCCCCAAAGCCTCATGTAGTCATAGGTAGGACTTTTACATAGGTGACTGGATTGAGTGTGTGATGCCGTAACTGATTCATGGTGCAATGCTAGGATCGAGGGCACTAGGAGTAAGGGTGTGAGTGCCACTCGTCCTCAGTGCAGTGGCCTGGAGAAGCCACAAGGGATACAAAAAACTAGTCATCTTTCACTTGCTTGTTTTGCTACTTCTGACCAACACAAACTGTTTCTCCTCTGTAGTGCCTGTCCACCATACCTTCCTGCCTTGAAACCACCTGACTATGGTCTGAAACCTGAACACACAGTGAGCTCAATAAAAATTTCACCCTTAACTTTGGGTGTTGGGTATTTGGTCTCAGCAGAGAGATAAATAACTAACACAAAGGAAGAGGGAGGAGGGGAGGAAAGAAGATGAAAAGGAATTAAGAAGCACTACATATGTGTATCAACCCCCCACAAGTCTGTTAGCATCATGGACTGCAAGCATGTATAAAAATGAGGTCTAGAGATGGATAGTGTGGAGAAGGAGGGAAAGGATGGGGGATGAAAGAAGAAATTGAGTTGTATTTTGTGCAAAGTGCCAACTCCCCACAAGAATTAAACCTTTTATAGTACAAAAACGTTCATGTCACACTGCAAAACTAGGATGCTGGCCAAAGACTGTACAAGGCAGAAATAAGAAGTAGAATCTTCTCTTTTGCAGTGGTAGAAGTGTTAAAGACTTCTGATATATTTGTACGTGGAATGGTTTGCAAGAATGAGAGCAAACAAACCAATGTATACAATGTTAATGAATGTCATACACATGGTAGTGAATGAAAGAAGCCTAGGAGAAAGAAGATTATACGTCATTGCACTTAGGTAAAATTCAGAAACCAGTAAGATGAATTCTGGCTGATGCACACCAACTACCTTCGGTACGTGTGTAGTGGGATTGGGTTTGATGGGGTGCATGGGTCATCAGAGGTGCACTATGTCCTGATTTAGGGATTGATTGTACATTTTGTAAACATTCTTCAAGCTGAATGCTTCAATTTATGTGTGCATTTACACAAGCATTTATATACAGAGATGTATCAATTATAGATAAGTATACACTTGACATAAATTAGAGGGCATTTGCAGAGCTACATATATTGTGATATTATTCACACTTGTCTATAAATTTAGGCAAAATAAACATCCATCACTGGTTGAATAGGTAAGCAAAATGAAGTTCTGTGGCTCCAGGATTAGAGCTCATGCCTAATGTGGAGAGGGCTGTGGGTTCTATCCTCACACAGGAAAAAAAGATAAAAATTTGATATATATCTGTAAAGAATATTCAATTTTTTACTCTTTTTTTGTGGCACTAGGGATCAAAATCAGGGCTTCGGCCTTTTAATAGAAGAAAATCTTATCGTGTCTTACAGTTTGGATGAAACCAATGAGCTAAGTGGAGTATGCCAGTCTCAAAAGCAAAACGTTGCCTGATTCCATCCATAGACAGTAGATAAAGACTTAGAGAGATCATTATTATTGCCAAGGGCTTGGCACTGGGAACGGAGTGGTTGAAGGAGTATAGCATTTCAGTTTTGCAAGAGATCTATGTGTTGCACAACAAGGTATATTTAGTTAACCCTTCTGCATTGCCTACTTAAAATTATGGTGGCAGATTTTGTATTGTGTGCTTTTAAATTAACAAATATTGAAACTGGGAGGAATGTTTATCTCTCTTCCTATCAAACCTTTCCCAGACTGAAAATGTAGTTTCTATAAAACTTCATCTGCTAGACTCAGCCCTACTGCATCTTCTGGGCTTCTAGCTAGACCAGGGTTCATCCAATAGCTCCAAAGACCCCTGAAGATGGTTCAAATATTTCTTGGTCCTAGGACCAAGAGAGGGGAATCCTACCATCCCAGGTAGACCTTTGCCTTATGAAGCCTCCAATTTCCTTTCAGAAAATAGTACCAATGCCTGGTCTGGGGGTGATTTTTTGCCCACATGCTTTGTTCCATGATAGGAAGTAATGATCAGAACTACTTTGGGAAATAGGCTTTACAAACATGTGCAATATACTCACCAAGCAGACAACTAAAGAGTTGGGTGTGAGATCTGCTTTGCTCACCTTAAGCAGATTCTGTTGGTGGGATTTGTGGCTTCTATTTTACATTTAGAAGTTCAGCATAGGTGACCTCTGTACCCTTTTCAGATTCTCAGGAGCTAAAATACCTTAGGAGCCCACTCCCTTCTGATCTGTAAGAAGGTCTTTTGATGAGCACCCTGGGCTTTCCTGGGTGTTGCATTCCTTGGGGAGTAGGTACCTTGAGCTCCTTTTGCCCAGCTGACTTCTGAGATGCCAGGTCAGGCCACTGAGTCTGGCATCATGAGGACGTGTGGGTGGAGCTGGATCCCTTATAGTCAGTCAGGTTCTTTTCACCACATTTCCAGATTAGTTTCTCTGGGAGCAGCTCTCCGTAGGCTCACACCATGGCTGTCCTGTTACTCATGCCACTACTGGGCCTACTTATCTTTCTCCTAGGACTCATTGTCTGGAGCATCTTTAAGCATTTCCTCACCACAGATATCCCCTCTGCCTTGCAACATCCCATCAAGTTGAGAATTCTGGACTGCATCTTTATATATGTGATCACTTTGGTGAGTGTTCTCTCAGGTCCCTCCACGAGTTGGGGGTGTCGTCTGTATCTCTCCTTCCTTCCCTTTCATTTTGTTTCTCCTCTCTCCACCTTCTCCCAAGACCAGTATGGTAGGATTTGATACACTCTTTTGTATCCATTATTTTTCTTTCTGCATCTCTCCGTTTTTTATTTTGTTGCTTCTCTCCCTACTTTCCTTTCTCCTTCCTTCTTTTCTTCCTTTTGTTCTCATTTCCATGTTTGTTTATCTCCTTTCTCCCCTCCTTTCTCCCATCATAGTGCTTGTTCCTTCTCTCCTTCCTCTTTTCCCTTTTTCTATAATTTTTCTCATTGTTTTTTGACCTATCTTCATTGTTTGCTTTATCTCTTCTCATTTCTTTTTCCCTGTT
>NW_004524919.1:106935-120801 GCF_000260255.1 Octodon degus
TAAACGGGGCTTCAAGCACAGAGCAAGCACCTCATAAGTACTCTTTATATAAGAAATCATAAGAAAATTCAGGCACCCTTTCAGGGTGGCCCTGTGTGCTGTTTTCTGATCAAGGCTCTGGGGTGAGATCGTTGTAGTAGATCAACATCTGTCTAGAGTTGCAGAAGAATTGGGAAGAAGGTTTTATCCTCTGTGTAGGAGGCAGACAACTTGAGTTAATCCCAATTTCCCAACTCTGGGCACATAGAAGTGGCCAAACAACTTACACTGATTATCTCTGTGTACAACTATACAGGAGACAAGGAGGTATAAAGGTAAGAAGAATCTGCTGCAACCAGGGAGTATGCATATTCTTGCCCTACCTTTCACTAGCTGCGTTATCATGGGCCATGTACAAAACTTTCTGTGTCTCAGTTTCATCTGTGGAGTGGGGACAGTGGTATCTATCTTGTTAGTTTGGTAACAACATTAGATGACATCTGGCAAAGATAAATAGGTTTAGGAATATTTGATTTAAAAATTCTGTCTCTGGACGGTTGGTGGAATTTTTTCCACTGGTATGGGTCACTTCAAGTCTGAGCTCAACCACCAAATAACTGAGATTGGTAGAGGTCCGATCTCAGTCTTTAATCTGGTGCTCTAACATACCACAGAGCAGGTAATTTATAAACAAGAGGACTTCTTTGGCTCACAGTTAGGCAGATTGGGAAGGACAGAAGCATTGCACCAGCAATGGGTACTTTGCAACAACCCCTGGCAACATGGTAAGCTTGCATGTGCTTGAGAGACACAGAACATGGTCTGAACTCATTCAGTTTTCAGGCCCTTACTTCACAGATAACTAATCTACTCCCTCCACCGCAGATTACATGCATCTTGAGTGGTCGTTGTGGGCATTGCCTCATCACTGAAGAAAGTTCTACCTCAATACTATTGTCATGGCAATGTAATTTCACCATGAGCTTTGGAACAGACAGACAAATCATGGCAACAGCATTATGCAATCAAGACTATGTGGCTGTGGAACCTGAAAAGCCAGGTCTCTATCTGAACCCAAACCAGAGCTCACAAGGTGCAAAAAGTCAAATCCACATGCAGAGGCAGGGGAGGAATCTGAGATGCCATAGCAGTGGTCGTTGTGGCTAGACCTGCCTTCCGCATCCTAACCTCACTTCTGCTTTTATTTCCTCTTCTTGTCTTCATCAGGGAAACATACTAGAGAAGCTGAGAATTTTCTCCATGCCCAAATTTGCCCGTTTTGTACAGGATACATTGTTTGTAAAAAGAATGGACCCTAAAGTGGTGGTGACGGACCTGCACTATGGAACAATCCCTGTGAGGCTGTTTCAGCCCAAGGAAATGTCCTGCGGCTCAAGGAGAGGCATCATTTTCTACCATGGTGGAGCTGCTGTGGTGGGCAGCCTGGGTAAGGAGTTGCCCAATGTTGGAAGAGGAAAAAGGGTATTTGAACATTAATAATTTTGCAAGAGATCACAGGAGGAATCTTATGGAATGATTCAGAGGAATCAACCATAGAAGTTTCTTCAGAGGATCCAAGAGAGGGCATGGGATTCATTTAATTTAATGGAATTGCTGGCTCTGGGGAATGGTTTCTATTGCATGATGATCTAGGTCCCTTGCCACTGCATTACTTGTTCACTGGCCCTTTCTATTTGTTCCACAGTGATTTTCAACCCATGTATTGTCCTTATCTCTGCAGAACCATGGGGAGACAAGCCTACCTTCTCTTGCTCACACCTTTCACCTCCAGAATGATCCTTCTACCTGGTTCTCTACACTTGCAGCTCACTCAACCTCAAAGATGTCCCCAAGGCTGAGGATGTATCTCAGTGGTAGAATATTATCCTAGAATGAATGAAATCCTGGGTTCCATCCTCAGCACTACCAAAGAAACAGTCCATACCTTCATAAATTAACTGGAAACACATGGCAGCCCTGGGTCTTAGCCTTGTGTATAGTCCCTACTCTCAGAAGCCCCAAGGCATGTTCCCCCAGACTTCATCCTGTCTTCATGGCAGATATAATTTCCAAAGGTAAAGCATAATCAGCAAATATTTACCAAGCACTTAGTGTGAGACACTTTCCACGCACAAGTCACTCAGATATACAAAAAGGGGCCCAGGCATTAACCTCAAGTGCCTGTCAGTCAATGAGGGAGCTGGACAGAAGAGGCAGGGGAACTCACATGATGGGTAGTTTCCCATGGTGATAAACCAGACCTGCTAGAAAAGAATAATTCAGAGTCATTGAATTAGGCTCCTTTGGTTAGACTAAGTTTCTCTAAGAGATTAGCACTAAAGCCCAGACCCAGCACATGATGGAGAGTAGGCGCTACATGATGGGAAGCAGGTCATTCTGGGCTAGGTGGGAACCTGGGGAAGCCCTGGGAGGCAGGTGTCTGGGACCTAAAATTAGAGCCACCCATACCTCCAGTCATCAGGAGAACTAGTACTGCACATCAGGGCAATATTTAAAGGGACAACACAGACATAACAAACTAAGTTGAACTGAATAGCAAAAGAATAGGTAGGGCTGAGTGACTTTCCCAAGTGCAAAGCAAAATAAATAAAGCTTTATTTTGCTTATTGCAGATGTTGAGTATTAGTTTGGGCTTTGTAAGATTTTGTGCCAACACACTGTCTATCAGGAAGGATCAGGGTCCTGAGGCCCTGGATTTTGCACCCACAGTGGATGTCTCACTGGCCCCACCCTAACTCAGCACCACTCAGTCTAAGCAGCAGGGCAGCAGGGGCAGAGCTCTGGAGCATGAGGAGCTGGAAAACTGAGGGTAGAAGGAATTCAGGGTGGTAGAGCAGGTGGCAAAGGTGGTTAGACATGCAAGGTGAAGGCCATGGCCTGCAGAGCTGTTGGCCTGGGGTGTTATTAACCTCCCTTGGGGTCTTTAAGGTCCTACCTACCCCAGCTCTTCCTCAGGCTCACTGAGTCTTTCTCAGGGTGGTGTCAGGGTGGATACTAAAATATCCCAGATGACCCAATGTACAGGGGATGAGATGTGTGATACAGACCTTTGTCATGCATGTTGACCCTCAACTCAGCTGACCCCACAGTATGTCTGCTTCTGTTTCTGCCCTATCATCACTATACCCCTTAAAGGCCCCTTTCTGGCTCCTCTGAACATGGGAAACACTTGGTGTGATTTAAAAAATCTTGATTCCCAAGCCCCCACCGAGACCCTCATATGAAGATTTGGAGTCAGCCCTGCAGAGGATGTGGATAGGCTTCCTGGTGTCACCGTGCTGAGACCAGGGGCTGAAAGGGTTGAACAGAGGTGCATTTGGCAGGTTCTGGGTCCAGTATTGGTCCTGTAGCACAGCCTACTCACATCAGTGTGTCTGCCTTTTAGAATTTCAGATGAACCTCTTTACTGGGGTTCATGTCCCATCCAGCCATTGCTTATTTCTTCATTAATATAAGTGCACCAAATTATGATTTCCCACAGGCATGCTCAACTTGGCTTGACTTGGTTTTGACAATTTCAGCTCTGTAAGCATTTCTGGCCTCCAGTGTAAAACTAATCAATGAAGGTGAATCCCAGAATTTTCTTCCTCCCTGACATTTGGGAGATGGAGGAAGATGTCTGGCTTTTCCAAGGCAGTGCTTACCAAAGTAGAAGGATTCAAGAGATAGGACATCAACACATGCCACTTATGGCTGTTCTCTCTGAAGCAGTTGGGGAGGAGCTAGGCCCTCCTCCTGTGTCACCTGGGTCTGTTTTCATCTTGCAGATTTTTACCACAACGTGTGCCTTTTCCTTGCCCTGGAGACGAATTCTGTGCTGTTGTCTGTGGGGTGAGTTTATGAGACAGTCTTCAGATTTTCCATGGGAATGAGATGGGAGGGAAATTACTGAATGTATGTAGAGCATGGAGAAGTCCTCAAGCCAACAGGTAGTCATGGACATGCACCCAGCACACAGACATAGCTCAATTCAGTGTGGCCCAAGCCTGGGAAGATGCCTGCCTCAGGGGAGCACACAGATCAGTCCCGTAAGAGTGAGTAGTGTGCAACATTGCCTGACCTTCCCAGGAGTATGACATGATCAATTAATAAACAGCAGGGTGTATTAAGATATGAATGAATCTTAGTAGTGGGTCAATAAGTAAGATAATGAGTTACATGAAGCCTGATGCTTTAAAAATAATATTATGACAACTAAAATTATATTAATACCTTCTAGGATGTATGTAGTTAAAACCAAATAATATAAAAAGGAAAGATTCAAGGAAACCCTCTTCAGTGTAGAGGCAGGACTGAGGTGAGAGAAGGTAGTGGGGTGGTCAGGGTTGGCTCAAGCTCACAGTCAAGGTCCTAGCTGTGGTTGTGTTGAAGGCTCTGTAGATTCTCATTGTGTCATTAAGTAACTTCCTACCTATCCACCTACTTTCCACATCAGGACACCTCAGGATGAGGATGGAGAGTTTCTTAAGATACAATTCTGATCCTGTTGAGGCAGGGCCAGTTAGGTACAACTCACTAGCATGCTAATTCTTGCACCAAGAGAGCTCAAAAAGGAAGGTGAACACAGTTTAGACAGGACAAGTGAGTTAATCTGAAAGCTCTCCCCTTAGATTCTGGATGTCCGCTAGCCCTTTCAAACCTTGCTAGCTTCCAGCCTGAGGAGAGAGGGCAGTGTGTGACTCCAGATTGTCATTCCACACCAATAACTCTGGAGACACTGAAGATGGCAGAGGCTTTTCTTGATAGCATGGATCACATGGGGCTACCATTGTGTCTGAACTTCTGCCACTAGATCGCTTGTCTCCTAATACTTGGGATGACTAAGATCTTTTGAATGGTAAGCACAGAAATTGTGTGTGAATGTTCCCTGTGATATCTTTTAAGATATTTTCTATTTTATAAGGTGATATGTTATAGGAAAGTGCTCAGCATAACTTTTTTGTGCCAAGTTAATCTGTGTCCAGCCTCTTGAAAGATACTTTTCATAGAAAATCATGCTATTTCAGGCAGGACGTAGGCACACAATCATTAACACTACACAACCACTTTCAAATTCCCTTGAAACTCCCTTCAGACTACTAAAAATCAGAAAGCCACTGTAAAATCCAGTGAAGTATTCATTTGATGCTCTAAAGTAGGGAAAGTTTACAGGGCAAGTTGTCATTTCACAGTTAGCATGTTCTTTAACAATTTTTCACAAGCTGACCCTGACTTTCAGGAAATGATAATGGCTGAATTATCAGTCTGAAGATCCATAATCTAGAAAAGGAAATCATTGCTCCTGTGGGACACCATCTCAACATTACTGGCAGGTCCAGATTTCCAGACACACTGGTAACATCAGTTTTGGGAATCAGGTTATAATAGGGTTTAGGCCCAAGGGAGTTAAGCCTATACTAATGGTAGAGGAAAAGAGGACATAAAATGAACTAGGAGTTGTCCCTTACCACAATGCATTTATGCCAAGGTGACCACATGTGTCAACATCAGGGAATCCCTCCTCCTGAGAGCCAAGAGGAAGTCTCTCAAAACTAGCAAGGAAAGGTGTCTTCTCCCCATCAATTCAACCAGTGACATAAGCTCCTTCCCCAAAAAACAACAATGAAGTGTTCTGTGTGTTAACAACATAGCTTTTTTAAAAACTAAAACAAAATTCTACATTTTATTAAAACTTGATGAGGGTCGCATTCCGGGAACCCCCAGACCCAATCCTAGCCCAGGCCCGGTGAGTGTGTGGAACAGCTTCTGCCTACCCTGCGCCGGCGGGCCCTACGGGTCCCAGCCCAGGCACGGCATGGGTGAGACCCTCTTTCACCCCCTTGGGATGCCCCCTACCACTCCGCAGCACCTCCTCCACTCCTCCCACTGAGTAGGAATTTCTGCCGCATTCCGGGAACCCCCAGACCCAGTCCTAGCCCAGGCCCAGTGAGTGTGTGGGAGAGCTTCCACCTACCCTGCACCGGCGGGACCTATTGGTCCCAGTCCAGGCACAGCATGGGTGAGACCATGTTCCACCCCCTGGGGACACCCCCCCCATGACTCCATAGTACCCCCTCCACCCCACCTGCTGAGTAGGAATTTCTGCTGTGTTCTGGGAACTCCCAGATCCAGTCCTAGCCCAGGCTCAGTGAGTGTGTGGGAGAGCTGCCTCACCACCCTACTCCACCTTGTCCCCTCCAGACTCAGCTCAGGCCTGGCATACAGGCCTGGGTGAAACCCTGCAGCTGCAAGCCCTGCAGAGAGTGTAGGGGACAGAACCACCCAGGTAGTCCAGGAGCAGAACATCTTGCCAGAGGGGCACAACAGGTTCACCCCCAAGGGCAGCAACAGGAAAGAGCTGAGCACAGCAGCCAGACCCAAGCCAGGCACAGCTGGATAAATCCAAACTTTGTAGATCTGCACCTGAACTTCAGTAGGTGCTAAGGTTATAACTGCAACAAAGATGTACAACAAAGGTCAGAAGACAGTGCTACAAAATGACGAGAAGGAACAAAATGCAATCTCAGAACCCAAGCCCACCCATAACAAGTGCAGAGGACACTAACACAGAACAAATTGGGTATCACACAGCTGAAAGCAAAGAATCAATGGCTTCTGAAATAAAGAAACAGCTGCAGAAAGATATAGATGACCTCAGATTGGAAATGAAAAAAGAAATCCCTGAATTAATAACATCTGCAGTAAAGAATCAAATGCAGAAACATATGGAGGAAGCCAAATGCCCACCCAGAACAAATGCAGAGGACATTAGCTCGGCTCAAGTATATGAATTAATAGCATTGATAGTAAATAAGCAACAGCAGAAAGTCATAGAGGATCTCAGAGTTGAATTCTTTTCTACTAGCTCAGCTTAAATGTACAAATTAATAGCGTCGATAGTAAAACTTGATGAGAAAGAGTATTTCAAATGGTACTGTCACTGGAAGTACACAGTAATCAGAAATTCACACATTGCACTTGGCATCTCCAGTAACTTTGGCTTTTTGTGCCTGATCTGTTTTGGCATCTCTGTTTTCTGCAGGGTTATTTCCATCCTTGCTAGCATCAGCTTTCCCTTTTTCCCTTTGAATAGCTTCTCATCCTTTCTTGCAGGGACCTTTTTAGGCTTGGGCTCTGGCTGTGGAGAAGGTCGTTTAGCAGACCACCTTGCAGATCTTCTCTGTGGTTCATCCTTCATCTTGGCTTTATCAATTTTAACAACCCCTCCAGCCTTTCTGTTGGACATGGTGGTGATGGTGATAGGACCCATGGGCTGGACATGAGATGCAGTGGCACACAACTTGGGGCAGTCCAGGAATTGTTTTCACCTCTTGTTCTTCACACTGCTCCTCAGTGTATGTTTTATTCCACATATTTGTACAGATTGTAGGTCAGAGCAGTCCTGGTGGAATGACTGGAGGAATGAATAGCCGGAAGAGGAGCTTTTCTCTACCAGGGCATGCAGTGCGTGATGTGTGGGAGGAGATGCCTAAGGGGCATTGAAAAACGTGGGATTTTCTCTGCTCTGCTTTCCTTTCTCTGGCTGAAAGCTAATTCACCTTGACCTGCACACTGACAGGTGGTGGGACTGAAACCTGAGGATTGAAGTTTTTAAAAGTTATTTATTTACTTGTTTATTTATTTGGTACAGGGTCTCTCTATGTTGCTCAGACTTGCAGTGATCCTCCTGTCTCAGCCTCCCTAGCACTGAGATTGCAGGCATACATCACCATCCCCTGCTCTGGCTTTGGCACGTTATAATACCAGGGATTGAACTTGGGTGCTTGTGCTTATCAGGCAGGTGCTTAGACAGCTGAGCTATCTCCCCAGCACAGGACTGCATCTTTTGATCCAAAGGTGACAGAGGCAAGACTAGGAAAATATTGGAAGTTTACACACTCCTGTAAAAACAAAGTTTAATAGGACAAGAACATGCATCAAACCTAGATCTCTACTGAAGGGAGTGAAAAATTTGTTGAATAACCAAGGCAGCCCTCTGAGAAACGATGACAGAAAGATCGAAAGTAGTATTCTATCTTGGAAGTTAGTGACATAGCCAAGCACTTATCAAACCTAAAATATAAAAACTACTGGAGATTTATCCTAGTGTGAAGATTGATGATCAATGCCCAGTACTGAAATGATTCTTCTTGTTAGACATTTTGACCTCTGGGTGGTCAGCATCAACTTGTTGAGTTTCTTTGTGCAGGCATCATTCTCAAGTACAAACAGCCTGCCTTTGTACTTGATGGGTGAAGAGGGGGTCAATTTTGCTGTGGAATTTCTGAGCTTTACCATCATCCTGCACACACATCCAGGACTTCTAATAGGGATAAAGGCCTTTCAGTGCTTGACTGCTGAAAAAGCACAAGGAGGGGGTGGGAAAGACAACATACCAGCTCCAACAGACAGTAGGCAAGCTAATGTTGTGCCATAATTTTCATGAAAAAGTTCTTATATGATCAATAGGTCTGTGTGGAGAATCTGTCTCAAGAATAGGTGAATGCAGCAATGGAGATACAAAGTGAAGACAGAGATTCTATGCCTTTTATCTTAGTTTAGTCTCTCATAAGAAGTCTGTTGGCTGAAGGAAAGAGTCAGTCTTCTCAGTAAAAGAGAACACTTCAAGTCCTCGGATGTAACATGGGCAGATGTTGCCATAATCCAGACAGCAGAGGTGTTGCCTACAGCAAAACTAATGAGAAACTAATACTATGTTCTCCAGACGTGCGAACTCCAAAATTAGTTATTTCAAATTGACTCAGGACAAGGGAAGATAGTTTATTTAGAATTTTTTTCTAGGTGAGAATTTCTCAATTTTTGACAAGTTATGCCTCTGTGACTTTATCAGGGTCTCAGAATGGGTCTGTTAGAGTGGGCCATGCTACAAAGTGTATTTGTTTACTGCAGCAGTTGTGTTCTCATTCCAGCCTTACGTTTTAACACTGTTCCACCATGTTGGGCCCTAATAGTGTGAGGACCAACAATAGGTTCATGTACCATGTTTTTCATTACATCTTGTTCCTATTCTGAAGCTAATAGTTTTCAACTTGTATTGGATTGTGCACGCATGTGAAGCATATAAAGTGGAGCTATTTAGAATGTAGACACACCTACAGTATTTAAATGGAAATGGAATATCCATCTCTGACAAAACTAAACAAAAAAATGGATATAAATGGAGGACCATTTTGTAGTGATATATATATATATACATATATATATATATAATAATTAGGATAGATATACAGCTACTTTCTCTTAATTCAATGAGAAGAAATATTTGTACTAATAGTGTTTGGACAGAATATCATATTTCCATCTTGTACTATGAATAACTACTACAAAGACAACAATATGCAATGTATTAATTATTGTGACTGCCTTACTAACCTGTTTTGAAACTGTCTCATTGCTATTTGTTTCTCAATAAAATCAATAAAAAAATGTAGAATCCTGCACAGCCAGCTACTGGGCAGGCATTTCATATTAATATAGGAAAGCAATGGAGATACCCACAGTTAATTTTTAGGGTCATTCTGAAGAAAAAAATGGGGAAAATCTCCTAAGGGTGGAAGAAGACTGTGTTCATATGGCTTTTAGTGACACTATGCACATTGTTCTTCATTTCTTTATTTCTCCATAGGTACCGGAAGCTTCCCGACCACCATTACCCTGCCATTGCCAATGACTGCCTGAATGCCACCATCCACTTCTTGAGGAGACTGAAAACCTATGATGTGGACCCTTCCCGGGTTGTGCTCTGTGGAGAAAGTGCTGGAGGAGCAGCCGTAGCCCAGATCACCCAGGCCTTGGTGGGCCAAAAAGATCTTCCTCAGATCCGGGCTCAAGTCCTGATTTATCCAATCATCCAGATGGTAAATTTCCAGTTACCATCCACTCAGCAGCACAAAAATGTGCCATTCCTCCCCCTGGACTTCATGATGATGTGCATTTGTAAATATATGGCCATTGACCCTTCCTGGAAAGATGCCTTGATAACGGGTGCTTGTATACCTCAAGAGACCTGGAAAAAGTACGAGAAATGGCTCAGCTCTGATAACATCCCCAAGAAATTCAAGAATAAATACAAGGAACCCCAGTTTCCTGGGCCTTTTAATGAGGCTGCCTATCTGGAAACCAAACATCTGTTAGATGCAGAAAATTCCCCCCTCTTTGCTGAGGATGAGATCATTGCTCAACTCCCTGAGGCCTTCTTGGTGAGCTGTGAGTATGATATCCTCCGTGATCACAGCTTGCTCTACAAGAAGCGCTTAGAAGATCAAGGGGTCTCTGTGAGCTGGTACAATGTGGAAGATGGTTTTCATGGATGCATACTTTTATTTGATAGGAAGCATCTCTTATTCTCATGTTCCTATAAAGTTGTAAATGCTATAGCCAATTACATAAAGGGCTTATGACCATAACACTGTGGCCATGAATAATGTAATAATGTGAGGCCATGATACCTCTGCCACAGCTGGGGACTCTGCTGAATTCTATTTCAAGGAGGAGATGCTAATCCACTATGACCCAAGCAGGGAGGCTAAGATGGAGGGAAGAGCTGTTGAGCTTTCACTTCAAGAAAATACAAACTGTTTGCTTTTAATATTTTCAGAATCCTGTTTTGCATCTAGCTACATTCTCTAACATGTACAAATAAAAATAAGTGGAGAAGAAAACACTTTTAAATTTTTTTTGAAGCCTTAAACCCTGAGGTCTCACCATATGGTCTCCGCAGATTAAGTGCCAATAACTGAACATCCCATCCAAAGTGGACCGATATCTATGATGACTATGTATTGCCTGCTCCATCTCTCTACTGCAAGGAGGTGATAACCTGGGGTTGAAGTCACTGGTCACATCCCAGTTCAAAGTGGATTCAGTTGACCTGAGAAATGTTTATGAAACTAATAATGCCTTGGCACAAGCCAGCCTGAAGAAAGTTACCAGAAGTCTTGCCAAAGATATACACAGGGCAGAGGTGGGGGGGGGTGTTAGGTACTGAACTCTAGGGATTCAGGGGCTTTATGTGGACCTAAGTGTTGAAAAGAAATCCCTAAAGCAAATCTCTGGTTGCCACAAGGAGTGTCTCCAAGCCAAGGCTGTATTGGAAAGTTCTGGATGTTATGTGACACATGAAAGTAGATTTTATTATGGAGGAAGTGTTGCCTCTTTTCTGTTAAACTTCTGTGTTCTTCTAACTTCTACAAATTACTCTCTCTTACTGGTCAAAGTCAGTGTCTCTGCTAACAGGGATAAGTATTCTCTGTTCATCATTCTGGTAAAGCTTGTAGTAGCTTCATAGGGCCATGTTTGCACAATGCATCTGGAGGAATCCTATACTCCTGACCACACCCACTCAAGGAATGAAGCTGGAACCTCTCCCATCCATGCAACCATAGCCTGTCTAGGTACCAACACTCACTTTCACCTGTGACTGACAAACAAATGTGCCCAACATTGGTTCTTGGTCTTTAGGATGAGCACCTATATTTCATAGGCAACTAGACTGGATTCTTGAAGCCTGAGCAGGCTTCATGATTATATATTATATTTTAGTATCTTTGATAGCAGAGTTATCAATTTTCAGATTTCACTTAACAGTAGCACTGTATATGTTCCAGTGCATCAATACACGTTTAGTACCTCATCATGTGAAAAGGCTAGGGGTCTGAATACAACTTAGGTGGGGTCTTATGGATCCATGGGACATTATATTATGGTGTTGCATGCAGTTGAACTTAAGGATTGAATGAAAAGTTACTGAAACAAAGGTCATTAGGTAGGTAGGCAGAAAATGCCCTTTTCTTATTGGAGGCTGAAGTCATCAGTGTCCTATTAGATGTTAGCCATATGTCTCTACCCTGAGTTTTTGTGGACACTTACAGTATCTTGTCACATAACCTTAAATGGTACCTAATTTATTCAAGCAACAACAGAGACAAATGAAGCCCAGAGGCCAACAGATCTAAATGATGACTATAATATAATCAGGAACAAAAGTCTCATCTGAAGGGTCAGAGGTTCAATCCCCAGCCTGCCGTGCTGGTCCCACCCCTGGGGTATGCTTAGAAGGCAATTGAGACTGGGCATGGTGGCGCAGGCCTATAATCCCAGTTCTTGTGAGGCTGAACACAAGCAGATCACTATAAGTCCGATCTGTGTGGTGAGACCCAGTAGACTCACCCTACATTAAAGAATACAAAAAGTCTCATCTAATATATTACCTTTGACAGATCTCATCAGAAGGAACTCATGAGTCTTACACATGGGAATCACACAAGGTGCAACAGCCCAAGTGAGACAGGGAGTCATTGCAAAATCTGCCCTATGCAGAAAGCTACAGCAGAAGGGGACAGAAAGACCAGTGCAACTGACTAGCCAGCCTAGGATACAGAAGCTGTTCTGTACACATGAGCTCTACCTTCTGGGGTTGGTGGCAGCTTATTGCCCTAGGAGAGGTCCTCTCTCCTTCTTCAGCTCTACGTCATTTCTCCAAGAAAATCGCTCCACTCTTTTTTCCAGGGGTCCTCTGGGTCTTCCTTCAGCCTCTTCCCAGATTTTTCATGACAGCTACTCTGCTGTCAAGCAACTCAGAGTGCCATCAGAACAGAGAGGACACACAAGCAGACTGTTTTCTTCTTAATACCCTGTCAGAGTATTCTGTCAAACTCAAAGGACAAGAGTGTTCTTGAAACATCTTAACTCCATGGATCTGGTTGAATATCAATCCACAACCTGTAAGAAATTTTGGCCACAAATCAGTGATCCAAACGTGATAATGGAGAATTTAATTAGCAAAAATGTCAATATTATGAGAATTTTTTGAAGACTGAACCAAAAGGGAGGCCTGTTCTGGCCTAATTCCATAACTTTACTGTGGGTAAATTGGTTTTTTTAGGAAAGCAGATAATATCCCCAAGCTTGTAAAAGTTTGAGAGTGTAGGAAGTTACAGATATTCATGAAGTAGTGCAAGAAAGTCAGAGGTAACAATTTTAGACAGAAGACTAATATCTAAAGTATGTTAAGAACTCAGAAAATATTATACCACCTAGAATTCAAGACTCAGTCAAGAAATAGGCAAGGGAAATGAACAAACAGTACACAGAAGAGCTACTAATGGTCAACTAATATATGAAAAAGTGTGCAACAGCTCTGGCCCTTGAAAAAATGAAAATTAAAACAGAGCTAAGACTTTATCTTACTTCAAAAAGAGTGGCAATCATCAAGAAATCAAAGAAGAACAAATGCTGGCATGGTTGTTGTGGAAATGGGCCCTCTTACATGCTTGGTGGGAATGCAAACTAGATCAACTATTATAGAAATCAGTATGAAGATTTCTCCCAAAACTAAAATTAGAAATTCGAATGATCAGCTATCGTCCTTGTAGGTATCTTCCTCCAAAGAGCTTAAAACAGTGATACAATCATAAAAATGTTTATACAAGTACAGTTTGTAGTAGCTAAGTATTCAGCTTTTACACCCAGCCAGAAGCACCATTTATGCCAGATGATTGGATAAAGAAGTTGTATCCTTGTCTAATGGAATGCTACTTCATATTTCATTCATTTTTTATTTTTATTTCTTAAAGAATACAAAATGGTCCAAGATGCCCATCACCTGAGAAATGGTTGAAAAAGATGTGGTATTTTTACACAATGGAGTATTATTCAGCTATTAATAAAGATAAACTCAAAGCCTTTATATTGAAATGGATGCCACTTGAACATATACTCATAAGTGAAATAAACCAGACACACATGTGTAAATATCATATAGTTTCCCTAGTATAAGAACTCAAAGGAAGAAATACAAATAGAAATGTATAATACAAGTAAAAGGGAAGCAGAATCTCGAGGACTAACTAATCAAGAGAGGAAAAG
>NW_004524919.1:121936-127815 GCF_000260255.1 Octodon degus
GAACTTAACCAAAAAAAGGTATACCGATGAATGTCCATTTTGTATCTGTGTATTCAAAGTGGTTAGGATAGATATATAGTTACATTCTCTTAATGAGTGATTTGTTCTAATGGTGTTTGTAGATAGGATATCATGCCCACATCTTGTACAGCAATTAACCACTGGGATGAATGTATGCAATGTGTTAATTATTGAAACTGTCCTACCAATTTTATTTGAAACTGTCTCATTGCTATTTGTTTGTCAATAAAATTATGGGAAAAAAAAGAAATATCTAGGTGGAGTTAAGAAAAAAAAGAATACAAAATGGTAAATAAAATTCATAAAATTTTCATTAAACAAAGTAATAGGAATTTGGTTGTTGTGCTGCATAATGTTATCTTCAAATTAGTTGTTTACCAGACATAAACTGCAAAATTGGTTTTAAAAAAAGGTAAAAAATTAAAAAGTAGGATGGGCAGATAGCTCAGTGGTCTAAGTGCATTTCTGGCAAGTGAAAGGACCCAAGTTCAATCCCTGGTACCACATGCTATGCTAGCCCTGGGACCCAGGGTGTCGTGTTCCATGCTTGTAATCTCAGCATTGACGAGGCTGAGATAGGAGGATCACTATAAGTTTGAGCTTCATAGTGAGATGTTGTTCCAAATAATTAAATAATTAAATGAACACATAATAAAAAATTAATAAAATGAAAAGGAAGAAAAAAATTAAGCATTAATTGCTCATTTGTCTAGACCAGCAGTAATCATCAGTACAATTATCCAAACTATCTTGCATATATAAATGAATATATCTTTCTTCCCTCTTTTGTCATTTTCCTCATCTCAGCTTTTCTTTTTCTTTGAACAGATTCTTTGCCTTTCACAGTATCTATTGCTCCATTCAGATTTTATTTACTTTTTCAGGTTCTCACAGTACCAAGACAATATGATGTTTGCACATGCAGGTCTGATTTATTTAACTTACCAGTACAGTCTCCAGTTGCACCCATTTAACTATAAAAGCATTGCATTTATCTTTTTAGAGCTGAATAATGCTCCATTGTGTAAAAATGCTATGTCTTTTTTTAAAAAAAAAAAAAACTATTCCTTACTTGATGGGCATTTTGGTTGTTTCCAAGATTTAGCTATGACAAGTTGTGCTGCCATAAACGTGAACACACATATATCGTTGTGGTGTTTTTAGTTCTTCTGGAAAAATACCTAGGAGAAGAATAGCTAGCAGGCTTGAATGGGACCCCCAATTCTGTTTGTTGAGGAATCTCCACACTGACTTCCATACTGGTTGTACCAGTGTGCACTTCCTCCAAAGGTGGAGAAGCGTTCTTTTTTCCCCAGAGCTTCTCCTGCATTTGTTATTGGTTAACTTCTTACTGACAGTCATTCTTTCTGGTGTAATATGGAATCTCAGAAGTATTTTAATTTGCAGTTCTTGAACGATCAATGATGTTGAACATTTTTTTGTAGATTTACTTACCATTCATATTTCTTAATTTGAGAAGTGTATATTCATCGTAGATGCCCATTTTGGATTGGGTCTTTGAAGTTTGGAGGCCTGATTTTATTTTATTTTATTTATCTATTTATTTTTGTACTTTAGGGAAGGGTCTACAGGGTGTTCATGTCTCACTACTGGATTGGACTCATAGTGATCTGCCTGTTTACAGCCTCCCAGGAGCTGGGAGTACAGGTGTGTGCCACCATGCCCAGTCTCAAATACCATCTCAGCATACCCTGGGGGCAGAGCCAGCATGACAAGCCTGAATATCAGCCCCTGTGCCTGCTTGTCTGCTTGCAAGTACTTTAATCTGCTGAGCTATTCAGCTGGCTCTGGGAGGCTTGATTTTAAAAAGTTCTTCATATGTTCAAATTAAAAGCCTACCAACTAAGAAAAACACACATCGTGGTGGATTCATACCTGAATTCTACAAGAAATTTAGGGAGGGCATAGTGCCAACTCTTCTCAGATTCTCCAGTAACATTGAAAGGGATGCAATTCTCCCAAACTCATTCTGGGAGACAAGTATTACTTTGATACAAAAACCAGAGAAGGACCCAACCCACAAGAGGGAAGTACAGGCCAATCTAAAAAACTTGAAAGATGTTATATTGTCTATACTCCCAGAGCTCTTCAAAGAAATTGAAAGGCATACAGTGATCCCAGAGATATTCATGGAATCCAGCATCTCTCTGATCCCCAAACCAGATACAGACTCAGTGAAAAGAAAAACTTATAGACCAACATAATTAATAAAGAATGATGCAAACATCCTCAAGAATATATTAATAAATAGATGCAACACATCATAAAGAAGACATGCATCATGACCAAGTAGTTTTTATCCTACACTTGCAAGGATGGTTCAACATGTGCAAATCAACAAAAGTGTTATATGCCATAAATGGAAACAAGGTCCAAAACTATGATCATCTCAACAGATATAGAAAAGACTCTTCATGATAAGAACAGTGAAAAAGATAGATATAAAAGGACCATACTGGAGTCTGATAAAAGCTATTGCATATAAACTTATCATCAAAATTATATTAAACAGGAATAGGCTAAAAGAATCCCTTTTAAAATCAAGAATAAAACCAGGATTTCCACTATTACCACTACTATTCAACATAATACTTGAAACATTAACCAGAGCAATGTGGCAAAAGAAAGTAATAAAAGGCATATAGTCGGAAAGGAACAGCCTGAATTATCATCATTTGTGGAAAACAAGATACTACACATAGAGGACCCAAAGAACTAAAATACTCTTAAAATTAATAATCTTATTTATAAATACAGGTTATGAAATCACACATAAATCATTTCTATTTGTGTATACCAATAATGAGCTCAATAAGAAGGAAATTATGAAAACAATACCACTCATAGAATCAAGAATAACAAAATACCTAGGAATTGACATAACTGAAAAAGTGAAAGATGTCTGCAAAGAAAAATACAGTACCCTGTGAAAGAAGATTGAAAAGGATATGACAAAATGGAAAGATGTGTCCTACTACTAGAAAGACAGATATTGTCAAAATATTGTCAAAATGGCCATACATTCAAAACTGTTACATAGAATCAATGTATTCCTAATAAAAATACCAAGCATATACTTACAGATCTAGAGAGAAGGATTTTAAAATTCATATGAAATCAGAAGATAGCAAGAATAGCAAACACATTCTTGTGGGCCTGGGAGATAGTTTGGTAGTCTAAGCACCTGCTTGGCAAATACAGGGACCTTGGTTCGATGCCTGGTACCACATGCCATGCCAGCAAGGTGCTGAGCTGGTCACTGAAACTGGGCACGCTGGTGCATGCCTGTAATCCCAGCGCTGGATAGGCTTATACAGGAGGATCATTATGAGTCCAAGTTTCATAGTGAGAGCCTGTACCAAGTAAATAAATAAAGATTTAAAAAAATACTGTTCAAAAAGAATAAAACAGAAGACATCATAATACCTGATTTCAAGCCACATTACAAAGTAACAGTGATGATATCGACTTAGAGCACAGGCCAGGCATGTGAGTGAGAATGCTCGGGGCCCTCAGGTCCTGAATAAACCCAGAACACAGGCTCAGTGTGTGAGTGAGAGGACCCGGGGAAGCTGGATCCTGAATAGACCCTGAGCGCAGGCCCAGCATGTGAATGAGACCACCCAGGGTCCACTGGATCCTTATTTGAACCAGAGCTCAGGCCCAGAGTGGAACCCTTCAGCAGAACTCCCTGCAAAGAGGCTAGAGGCAAGACCCACCCAGCTGATTCAGAAGCAGACTATCTTGCAAGAGTGTTACAAAGGGTTCAACTCCAACAGCTGTGGCAGGAAGAAGTGGAGCACAGCAGCCAGATCTCAGCCAGATCCAAGCAACACCTACCTGGAGGAATCTGAACTTTGTAGATCCAGACCTAGTGCTAAGGTAATAACTCTAAGCTCTACACCAAAGGTCAGAAGACAGTGGTACACAAAATGACAAAGAGGAGAAACAAATTGCAGTCTCAGGCCCTGAGACCACCAAGTACAAATGCAGAAGACACTAGCATGGAGGAAACTGGAAATCACACACCTGAAATCCCTGAAATCATAGCATTGGAAGTAAAGAAACAACTGTAGAAAGGTATAGAAGAAATCAGATCAGAAATAATTTACGAACTAAAAAAATGTAGTGATAACTATAAGCAAAGAAGTACTAAGTGCTTCTAAAGAATACACTGATAAAAAAAATAGAGCAGAATATAAAAATGATGGAATCCCTGAATAAGCAATATAGAAAAAATAGGATGTGTGAAACAGATTCAAAGTTTTATACAGGAAATTAAAACCTCGATCACAAGCTGGCAAAACAGTTTGAGTGAAAGTGAAAATAGACTTTCTGACCTGAAAGACACCATTGCAGCTAGTGAGACAGTAAGAAAAGATCTCTTAAAAACAACTAGGATGCAGGAAAAAATAATTAAACACCTGCAAGACGATGCAAAGATGAACAACGTGAGACTAATAAGCACCAATGAGAAGGAAGGAGTCAATACAAATGATATAAAAAGAATATGGGCAGAAGTAAAAGCAGAAAGCTTCCTAAATACAGGGAAACAATCTGACATTCCTGTAACTGAAGCATATAGAACTCCAAATGACATCAACCCAATTAAAACCACACCCAGACATATAATAATCAAGATCCCAGAAATTCAGCACAGGAACAGTATATTAAAAGCTGCTAAAGAAAAGAAACAGATCATGTTTAAAGGAAAACCCATCAGAATAATGGCAGATTTCTCTTCACAAACCATCAAGTCAAGCATAACATGGAGCAAAGTACTTCAAGTCTTGCAAGAAAACAAATTCCAACCCAGACTGATATACCCTGCAAAACTCTCAGGTATAATGGGGAAATGAAATACTTCCATGACAAAGAACAACTAAAGAATTTCATGATGACAAAGCCAAGCCTACACAGATTATTAAATGATGTTCTAGAGAGGGAGCAAAATGATCACAGCCCCATGAATGAGAGTGGAAAGAATCCACCAAATAGGAAAAATAATTAAACACAGGAGAAGAAGAGATATACAGTAGTAGTCTTTCAGTTATTCTTCTGTGTACAGCACCAAAATATTTCCATCAGCACACTCTGCAATGGACTTCTCTTCCACCCTATGGGTCATGATTCCATCTGGGTCTACAGGGTGGTTTTCAATGGAATATCTGTAGCTCAGTCCCATAAGTGACACCTGGCCACCAGTAACTGTCATGGTCATTATACATGTCCACAACACACTAGAACTTGGTGCAATATCCTATCCTCAAATTGTTAGAAGTACTGGTCATTTATTTGCCATTACAGTATTTATCTTATGCTTTACTCTTAGTACTTTGCTATCATGAAAACTTTTTCTTAGTGCAATTGTTTTGAAACATTTAATTTTTTGTATCTATTATTTTTTCCATAATTTCATTGAGAAATAAATAGCAATGAGACAGTTTCAAATCAAATTGGTAGGACAGTTCCAATATTAACACATTCCATACTGCCTTTCTAGTGGTTATTTGTTGTACAAGATGCAGACATGTTATCCTATTTGCAAATACTATTAGAACAAATCCCTCTATTCCTTGAATAAAGAGAATTCAGCTATATATATCAATCCTAAACATTTTGTATACACAGATACAAAATATTCATTCATCTATATCCCCTTGTTTTATTTAGTTCCATCGTTTAAATATTATAGGTGTGTGAACTCAGCAAAATATTCCAAAATAGTCCAGTAGTGCATAACACTACTGGGTCTTCCACTTGACTGGCAATATCAGAAGATGTTGATCTGAGTCCCCTACAGCTCAAAATAACAACATGGTTTTCTTCCTTTCTTT